>NC_056565.1:420938-589754 GCF_013358625.1 Macadamia integrifolia | reverse complement strand
TGGGGGGGAAGCATAGTTGGCAAATACATTGATGATGGCACCAACACTTGAGATCAAACTCGTTGAAAAAACCCAATGTGTGTGCTAACTCCTCAATTGGACCAGCTTTGTAGGAAATTTTAGGGCCCATCTCCACCATGTGACTCTCCATTTGATGGATTTTCTCCAGTGTATTTTTAGTTGTGCTATGAGGTGAGGGGTGATGTAGAAAATTCTAACCATTGGACAGATAAGAGTACCATGTGCATTGGCTGGCCATCCATTTTGACCTAAATTGACAAACTGATTTTGCCATGTGGTGCAATGCTTTCAGGCAGAAATAAACAGATGAAACCAATGATGGCAGGGATAATACATAGGCAAGATTTTGATTGACAACTGAAATGCTACATGCTTGATAATTAGGTCCATATAGTGCAGATGAGGAAGCTCTCCTCTATCTGCAAACTAGGAAAATCATTGCCCTTTCAATATCATTTGTTGTTGTTGTTGTAGTTGTTCTATTCATGTCTTTTAATCCAGAGCTATCTCATAAGTAAATAAACAGAGTTCAGTAACTGCAGCAAGAGAATGGACAAATATCACCCAAAATGTTCATCCTTCATACAACGTACCGTGTATAATAATGAGAAGATAAATTCTTAACAGTTAAAAGAGGGTTAAACCTATATAGAATCTGGAAGATAGCTGGTCAGTCCGGTTGATTACTTAGAACCATCAGGTTGCAGATTTAACCAAAAGCTCAAAGAGGAAAAAAGAATGAGACAGTATGGAAAGACAGAGAAATGGTTACATCTCCAACCTTGATTATAGGTATTTGAAAAGTAAAAACAATAAAAAGGAACAGGAACGAAAAACAAAAAGTCACCTGTGGTAAAAGTATCCAAAGAAGAAGCATATTGAAATACCTGACACATCATAAAACATGAAGGCTAGTAGAAAAAATGCACTTCCTCGCCATTTTCCAGGCTTCATTCGGCCCCTAAAATTCCAAATTAAACTTTCACAGCTCTCTCTCTCTCTCCAGAGGCAGCGCTGAACTGTAAAGAAATTAGAAAACACAAAAAAGATGTGGTAAGTAACAGACGGGATGCAGACCTCAAATTAGAACTGGGGATATCAGTGAAAAGAAACAAAAAAAATATGAAAGAAAAACCACAATTTGCCATGACCAGGCTTTAAACCGCAGAATAGAAACCAATTCTCACGTCAAAGAAGGAAACACATGGACCTGAATAGTCTTCCAGGAAGTGCAATAAGAGATTGAACACAGTAGCAACTAAATTATGCTTCACATAAGTAACATCACCCTATCGTGTGAATCCGAGAAAAGTTCATTATGTATTTACCCCAGTTTTCAAAAACTTACAGCTTTAAAGATGAAAGACCAGTCATAAAAGAAGGCAGCTCAAATGGGATGACCAACCTACTGCTACAAGGTCGAGTAAAGCCAGACAGCAATGACTTTCAAATGGCACCTTGGTATGCTGAGGTTTGTCACATGTACATAAGTTTTATTCCCATAATGATATAAAAACTATTATCTTACTTAGAAAGAAAATCACTCCCTTTGATGATGTCTTTAAGTAGTAGAAACAAAACAAAAGCTTTGTGGCACTGAAGGCTTTACTTATTCCTTATGGGCAAGCTAAGCATGACCAGCATCAATACAGTAACTTCCATACAGATATTAGAGGCACACAAACACTTTCAGGAAGGGTTTATCTGTTGTATCACTTGTATGCATGCATCATGTTCAACTGAATAACGTTCCAAGCATCAAGGCCAGAAAACAACCAGGAAAAAAAAAGAAAGGCAAATCAGATTCGAAGACTCAATGCAGTGCTTTAGAAACATAAAGGAAGCAAGAAAACCAGAAAAGACCAAGCTTCACAGCAAAAACAACACAAACAAACAGAGTGACAAGACAATATACAAAAGAAGATGAAATCATGGAGGGTAGAAGGCAGAAAAACACTCACACCTCGGAACTGAAAAAGGCTATTTTAGGGGTAAGAATTGCAGAGTGGAAGTGGAAGAGATCATGTGAGCCTACACAGTTTGTAAGCTTCACAAAGCCAGCTACAGTCAATCTTAATAGCTTCTTACCTTCAGTTATACGAAATCAAAACACAAATCTGAACTTTGTCCTTTAATCCAAATGGAATTAGTGACGAAGAATGAGCACAAAAAGTATGTTGAACACCACCCCACCCCCCCCCCCCCCCCCCAAAAAAAAAAAAGGGGATCCCAGTGCAAGTCCACAGGAAAAACCCTAAAACTCGTATACAACCAGGATGCTAAAACTCCATAAACTACCAGAAAACAAAATGCCCAGAAACGCAAAACAATCGACCCCCCCCCCCCCAAACACAACAGGACCCAAACACACACAAGATGAGAGAGAAGAGAGAGAGAGGAGAGAAGAGCCCCGGGGGGGGGGGGGGGGGGAAGGATTTACCTGATTCGACTTCCCAAGCTAAAGAGCTCCAGCTAACATACAAGTGGGACTTCAAAATCGCAGAGCCATATTCAGTTGCCACAAAACTGAGTATAGAAAGAAGTATCCAAGAGAGAATCCAGAGAGATTTTTTTTATATTTTAACTTTAGAACCCAGAAACCAATAAAGCTGCACACTGTCGTAGAATCAGAACCGGCCACAGCTGAACAGTAGCACATACTAACAAATACAATTCGATACTACAAGACCAAAACGTCATAGAAAACATAAGAAAAGACTTCACATTAACTTGAACGAAACCCAGAACAAGGAAGGAGGAAAACAAGTACCTTGAAATTTATTTCTTTATTTATTTATTTTCAAATCTCTCTCAGTGATCAGCAGCATAAACAAAACCTGCAATTTGCTGTAGTACATTTACAGGTTTTCAGATATATTATCTCTAATAAAACATTAAAAAAATAAAAAAAGACAAAAGAAGGAAATCTTTGCTCCTAAGTTTAAAACTTTATATTTTCTACAAAAACGCAGGTCTGTTTCTCGAAATTGGCGCTATTTATTTCTTGAGTAGAAGAAATTAAGATTTTATTTTCTTTCCATATTTCGTCTAGTCTATCCAAAAGTCTTTTTTAGTAAAAATTTAGTAGGATTTCGCATGACCAAAAGTCGCATTTGTGAGAAGATGCTTTGCAGTTTAAGTTCGAAAGACACCAACAGCTGGAAAGTCATAAAAAGAGTAAAGCATTAAAAACTTTTTGCATAAACCCATTTCAAATTGGTTCTTCTTTTTCGTTTTTTTGGTACAATAAATTGATTCTTCACCGTTGAAGTTTTGGAGCGCTTTGTATTCAAGTGATTGTTAAGAGCAGATTAATTAAAAATACTCGTTGGGTACACAAACGGCTGGGATATCACTGTCACAGTGGGACCCTTCGGCTATCTATGGCCGTGGGGGTGGGCCCACTATGGCGGAATGATCCTAATCATGAACCTCGATACAAGTGTTTTCTAGGCTGTGATTGGTATTAATTCTTGAAAGTAGGAATAGATTTTCGTTTCTCAATATATTCTAATAAAATGTTTTAAAATATGTTACATAAAATCTATTTGAAAAATGCATACCAAACATGCCAAAAACATAAACCAAGGTTTAATTGGTCACCATTGAACCTATTTGTCCTCACTTTCTAGGCATATCTGAGCAATTTCGTGAGGAACATTACATCAGGTAGCTAAGATCATCCAACTTGGGTGCTGATCCCTTGAAAACTGATGTAGGCTGATAGGATTTTGAATTCCTTCATCTTTTAAGCTGATTTATTAAAATTGTTTTTTTTTTTTTTTTTTTTTTTTTTTTTTTATTAAAAGATAAATCTACCCAAAGCAGTCCGATCCAAGGTGGTCTGGATCAGTATTTGTTTGATACTGATCAAAATTGCTCTTGATCGTAAAACCGAGATTATAGACCTTTGGGTTGAGAGAGAGAGAGAGAGAGAATAGTTGAAAAGGTTGCTCACCAGGCATCAAATGTTAGGAGGCTCCTCTCCCCTATGGTCTTTAATCTTCAACGATCCCTTATCAATCTACCAAACCATCCTTGCCCAAGATGAGTCGAAGAGTCAATGCTGTTTCGTCTTTCCTATGTAAAACTAAAAAAAGGGGGGCAAAAAGAGAAGCCAAAACAATATCCCGTCAAACAAATAGTACATACCCCACCAGCCACTGCACACCATTTGAGTCTGAAGTCTCGAGACTCTCGACCAGCCTCTCAACGTTCGCGTGTGATGACACAAGATGTCCTTTTGCTCCTTCCACTGCCATTAAGAGTAGTGGTATTTATAAAAGTATAAATGAAAACAATAGAACACATGTCATCACAAAACCATTAAAAGGTAGATGATCCGGGTTCTAACACACACACACATACACACACACAACCCAAAACCCACATGGTTAGGACATCTTTCTTCGATAAGCCTGTTATACACGGCCAAAAGCACAAACTTACAAGTTACAGGCATCATTGTGTAACTTGTTTTGCACCCACATGCGACGTCAGTACTAAGTGGAAACTTAAGTCGAATTTCAACCCCACCGAAGGAGCTCAGACCCCTCCAGGCCAACATCACATAGGATACTCCAATGTACGACATCAAAGAGAGATACAATAGAGCTTCATCTTACACAAAAATAAAAACACAATATAAAAAGGGAAAACTGTAGCCAGCCAAACGAAAGGATCCCCACAAAGTTGATCAAAGCTACAGGCTAAATTGAGAAACATATCTCAATACTAACTATATCTTAAAAAAAAAAAAAAGAGAATATAAAAAGGGGAAAATGTGGCCAGCCACGAGAAAGAATCCCAACAAAGTAGATCAAAGCTAGACTTGATTGAGAAACATATCTCAATATTAACAGTGTCTTTCAAACTAAATGTTGACAACACTCGTTAAAATAGTGGATCTGCATACTGTTTCCCACACCAATGATTCACCGACTTAATGATCTTTCCCTTCCTGCTTTCCTTGGATGGTCACGGCTCCCACTTGGACTACTGCTGCAGCCGGGGCTGAGGCCAGGGCTCCGACTCCAACTCCTTGAGCAATTATAGGGAGAGCGGGAGTAGGAAGGCTCTCGATGGTACCTTCTGTCTTGAGGCGAAACAGTTCTGCGTAACAAGACAATAATTAGGCTAACAAGCAAATGCCAAGACAATTAAGGCAACATTAAACTGTGCTCACAAGCAAATGGCAAGACAATTAAATCCACATTAATCTGTCACATACCGTGAATAATGTCTCCGCCTGGGGGATGGAGAGTAACTAGGACTACGAGGCTGAGATCTTGCACATGGAGATCGGGAATAACGTGGGGGAGACCGCCTCCTATCATACAGTCGACCCCTACCACTGAAACATGAACAAATCAACAATAATGCGCCATAAAATTCACGTTCACACAATTCTACAAAACATGCATGTCAATTGTCATTCATAAAGTACGAGGATGGGGCAGCAAAACTCTCCCTCACACCCCCCCCCCCAAAAAAAAAAAAAAAAAAACACTTGAAACTCAATGATCATAATTCAGGTTCACCCTATCCAAGTCTCAAAGCGCATACTTCAACTCTCTTGATCACAATGACTCTTGACCAGCTTATGCTTAAAAATTGAGTAACTCAAACAATCCATGCTCTGTGGAGTATTTTGATAGAATTCATCCACCAGAAAATCCTATAAATTAATAGGAGGTTTGATTCGTGGGTTGGATTTGTGAGTGAGTGGAAATTGGATGGCATGCCACTTATCTCATCTCATCTCAACCAAGCCTCCTCCCAACTAAATAAGGTTGGCTATGGATCCCATTTAGCTGTTCTTGAAAATGTGAAATTCTTGGGTCCCCACGCTAAAAGGTCTTCGTAAGGCCCTGTTGGTTTGACGGAAAAAATTAGAAAAGGTAAAAAAAGGTGGGAAACTTATACTAGTTTATCACAAACTACCACAAATATGAGCGTTTGGATAAATGGGGTGAGAAACTTACCAAATAAGTTCATTAAATGCAATTAATGTCGTATGTTGTTATGGCATACAACTTTTTCCCACCCCACTCACTTCCAAAGTCCAACCAATTGACACTATTCATCGAAAAGTTGATTTTGTGTCTCTCTCCAATTTACTCTCTTTCCCACCCCACCCCACCCCACCCCACCCCACCCTACCCTACCCTACCCTCAATTTCCTCTCTTCCATCAAATTCCACCCCAATGAAAATTACATCTCATTATTTCCTTCCCTTCCCTTCCCTTCCCTTGCCTTGCCAACCCAACCCAACCCAACCCAAACCAACCCACAACATGTGGGAACCATCCTCACAAGCTTCCAACCCTTTTTATCGATCAAACAAAAGGGAGCCTAAAGTATTCAAAGCCAACTTTGTATCATGGGAACCTCCTCTACTGCAGTTTGGGACTGGCCACATAAAAAACAATAGCAAAGTTTACATGACATGCCACTAAGCTTATATAGACTAATTATCCTTTTATACCCTTTATTTAGTTATGAAGGCAGTTGGAAGACCCGCATCTACATTTTGAAAAGGGCCAATGCTAAAGAAAGTTCTCAACATCTCCACCAGTTCCCTAGTTACAACTTCATCCATAGTTCCAGATTCAGTAAAAACAGCTCTGTAACATGGGACCTCAAAGTTTTGTACAAAATAGCATAATAAAACTCTGCCAAAAGTTCTTTCTGTAACACATAAACATCCTCGAACAACATTCACTGTAAGACAGCGAAATTTTATAATTTTTGAAAGATGAATTCCAGTTGTACAATGAATCAATCACAGTCCAACAGTTTTGAACTTTTATTGTTTCCAGTGCTACACCCCAGCCCCTAATTAGGCACATCAAGACATATTTATATTTCTCAATAAGCAACTGAGCATGAGTTGAAACCACAAAAAGCATTTACAGATCCATCTAGCAAATGTAGAGCCAGAACTGAAGTCAATAGCAATAGGTGTTAATGAAATGATAGTTATATTGGAAAACTTACCTTGACCGTTCTCTTGCCCTCATGTCAGCGGGCTTTTTCCTATTCTCTTCTGCAAATACAACAGTCAACTCCCGGCCATGAAGAATTTGACCATCCATCTGATGTTTAGCCTCTGCAGCATCAGCAGGGTCTACATACTGGACAAAACCAAAGCCCCTGGGATCTCTGCAACATACACAAGTTTGTTGTCAAAACAGATCACCACTCATAAAGCCAACATCACTACTTTGGAAATAACATGCACATCGAAGAACCTCGATGGATGAAACCACCAAAGTAATTCCAACACGTATGGAAGCTCATTTTAAGCAGAAATACTACAAGTATTTCATGCAATTCAAGTAAAAGCAAGCACAAGGCTGGCTGCTGACCTTGTAAATGTCAGAGTTTTAAGATGACTTCAAATTCTTCAAGACTTGAACTCTTCACAATGTATTCAAACCCAACTCCCTTCCAATCTTCACAAACATTAACATCATCTTCAACAGAACTCTTATTACTTGATTGATATCTTCAAAACTTTATTTTCAACTGTTAAATTCAACAATTTTAATAAACTTGAACTTGCTATGGAATAATGACAAAACATAAAGAATAGCCTCATCAACATGACAACAAAATAAGAACAGAGCAAGAAGGGACGTTCTTTTCCTAGGGAAGTCACACTGCCACCTCAACTCCATTCAAAATAACAAAAATGCTACATCAAGAATGCTGCTGGATGCTATACATTTGACCAAAAGGAACGGAGAAAACTAATCCACAAGTCCAAAACTTGCCAACCACTTCAAACCAGTACATAGTACATTTAGGAGGAAGCTCACCCCGTATAATAATCTCTTGGCAAGTATACATCCTTAATAGGACCAAATTGCTCAAATGGCCTGCGGAGGTCATCTGGCCTGCATGAGATAAAAATTAATAAATAAATAAATAGAACAGCAATAAATCCTGGTGGTATAACAAAGATAGTCAGTTGACAATGTTATATCAGGATGATAAAGGCAAGCAAGAAATATTTAAGATCCATAAAGACAAACAAAGACATCCCCCTTTAACAAAAAAATGAAACACGTAAATGACCACAGAAAAAAAAAAAAAATTGGAAAATGTCTCCAGTCATCCCTTCAGAAATGAATTTGATTCTTACATTGAGTGAAATGAAACGAATGAAATACCAGAGTTGCATGTCTCACACTTTTGATTCACTACTGAAGGTTTCACCACCCTCTAGGTCTCTCCAACTTCCAGTGGATGCAGCACTCCATTCCTTTGAGTTTCTCAGAAGAAATGAATACAATATCAGTGTGCAGGTCTTACACTTTTGATGCATCACTGAAGGTTTGACCACCCTCTGTTGCATTACCTAAGGCCTTTCCAACTTCCCGGGGGTGCAGCTCTCCCTTCTTCTGTGTTGCTAAGTAGGGCTACCTGAGCAAAGGGTTTTTTTTTTTTTATTGGATGGGGAATGAACAAAGAAATATTAAGATCGTCCCTTATCGAATTTGAAATTTTGGTTCTAATCCAAGATTCCAAACTTTAATTAAACAAGAGGGAGATCCACCAGGGCAAAAAAACTATAGTTGCAAGATATGGGAGGGGCTTACTATGCCCTTCCTCATCTCTGGGTGCCTAGGAATCCACCGTAACCCTTTCCTCGTTTGAACCTTTGCGTTAACTTTAAGGCTATGCCATCCTAAGGTGCTGCTAAATGGAAGGATCTTATCAACATCCATGAATGCAGGGACTATCTTAAACATGGAAAGCAACTACAACATGCAAATATTTTCACCAAAGTCATGACTTTAAATCTTAACTAATTCATATGGGTAACAAGTAAAAGAAAAAACCATAATTTTAACCTTATGTAGCGGTCACAGTGAAGCTTAATAAAGAGAACAAATTCTAACATGTAAAGCTTCAAACCCCACCTCTTTTGCACAAGTGTTAGATGTATAATAACAGCCAAATATTGTCTCGACCAACAAAAGAGACACAAGAAGCAAAGAAAAATTGACAATGACAAACCTACAATCACGGCGAAGGTTGCGAACTAAAAGGCTAGTAGGAAGATCTCTACTACGAGATCCATAACGACCCCTGGGGCTGGAACTCCGACCTCGTCTGCTGTAACCCCTTGGTGGTGATGGGCTGTAGCTGTAATTTCTACCCCTCATTCGTAAAAGGTAGACAATACCTAACCTGTACACAATTCAAGTAGACAAAAAGAACAGCATTAGACAGAAAAATCAGTTCAAAAGGCAAAGCACACCACATCATATTAACTACTTAAATTCTCAAATATCACAATAATCAGGGTCATAAAACTTGAATCGGATTGACAGCTGATTCCAATTAACCACAAGTCTATGTGAACTGAGTCGGACTGAGTTAGGCCAAGTTTGGGCAATTCTAACCAAGTCTGGCCGATTCAAAATAGAATTGGAATTTATAGAGAAGGACCCAGTGCCCCGATTCCAAATTTTTAAACCTTGACAGTAATGTAGTTGGGTTCAAAAAGAACTCAAGTGAGTAAATAGTATTTTCTCTACAGTGGATACTAAATAGTCCCTACTAAAATCATTGCAAGTTCTCTCCAGTTACACTAGGAGAACTGTCCCTTTCGTCATGGTAGTCCTCATTTAAGGAAAACCACAAACAAAAAATTAGATATAAATTGGACATAGAAAGAGAGGTAGTCAGAGAGCACTGTTTTCTGAAAACAAAACCAAAAAAAAATAAAAAATAAAAAACAAAAAGGATAAAAATAAAAATGCTGATAAGAGTAGTGATCTTTTTAATGCTGAAAACAACAAAATATGGTCTATTTAATATCATATTTTCTCTCCAACTGTACAGTCCCAAATTTTTTCTCATAACAGTGTCCCAGGATTCACCATCCTTCAAATTTTAAACCTATTAAAGAAGAGTGATGCAGTTGCACGATGGACATAGGAAAAAAAAAATCTTTTGATTTGATTCTCTTTGGATTTAGAAACAATTTCTTTTTGTTAGCTTCTAATTTTATATTAGTTTCCATTTTAAATTAGTTACCATTTTGATACTTTGAGTTTTCTTTTATAAGCCATGTAATTCACTAGTAAGAGACAGATTTGAAGTTTTGAAGAATTAACACTTGGTTGAAGAATTTTTGGGTGTGGAACCATGACTGCCGACTCCTTTTTCCTCCCTCTCTGAAATCTTCGTATCTCTTCTATTCCTCTTCTCCCTCCCCATCGATCAGCTATTATTGCTATTTCTCTTTTCTTTTTCTGTTTTCGTTAACCGATACTACAACTCTGTTTTCTGGGTGTTACTTGCAGCCACAGTTTTCTTCCATCAATCTGTCCTGATACACTTCAGATCAGTTTGAGGTTTTAATGGCTCATCCCTCTAATGGAAACAACTTACTCTACATGGATGCGAGTGAAGATTTGATCTTTGCTGGAAGTTCTAACAAGAACTTCACATCTGATTCTGTCTTTGCGTTAGACCTGAGTTGCAGAAGTTTTACTTTCTCTTTGGTTTCTGTTTGAACACCCATCGGTTGGAGATTGTAGATCTTGGAATAATTGAACCCTTCCATGAGTTTCAGCCCGATTGAAGGCCCCCATTGATGAGTTCTCTTGTCTGGTTCGAAGGTTATTTCCGCTGATTTCTGGTTCTCACAAGGAGAAGAAGCATGAAGAAACGTGGACTGCTGTTTAGGGCATTTAACCCCTGGTTTGACCTTATTGCCCTTCACTTCCACACTATTCTCCTTAGTCCTAAATTACCCTTTTACTAGCATATTGTAGTCTAGGCCTTTAATTCCATCTAATTACAAGTCTGCCACTCCCTTCTAAAGTTCTATTTATTTACAAAACTGCCACCTTCATTGAAAACTTCAGCTTAATTACAATTCTGCCATTTAGTTGAAGCTTTATTTCAATACAATTGTTATTGGGTGTTGCCTTTGTTTTATTGTGTTTAGCGGGCCCTAAGTGATCCGGTTTCAACCCTTGGGATTCGGATTCGCATCAAGTGGTATCAGAGGGAGGTTTCCTGCACCTCCCCAACCATGACAGGTAACGTTACCAATGCTAAGTTGAACAAATTGTATCACGAGTTAGCCGAGAACCAACAGAATACTGATGCTAGGCTTGAGAGGACTGAAGCAAAGTTTGATAAGTTTATGGAAGAGATGATTGCTTTTATGAAGAGGTCCGACAAACAAGCTAAAGAAAGATCCACTACATTACCTCCTCAGCTCAACACTTTATGGATCGAAGACACACCTCAAAGGCAGCAACTTGATGCAATTGTTCCCCAAGATGTTATCCGGCAATTTTCTGACAAAGATTATGGCATCAAAGTTGAAGTTCCCGAGTTCAGTGGTGAAAAGGGACTTGAGGAATTTCTTGACTGGCTTACCAAAGTGGCGAAAACTTTTGCGTATAAGTCTCTTCCAGACATGAAAAAGTGTGAAACTCATTATCACCAAGTTTATTGGGTATGCATGTTCATGGTGGGATGATGTACTACATGCAAGGTTTGTCAGAAGACTTAGACCCATTACCAATTGGGAGGTCATGAAGCAAATCCTGACTGAAAAATTTGTTCCTCTAATTATGAAAAGGTAATGTTCCATAAATTACTTAACTTGCAACAAGGGAATAAAGATTTGGATTCCTACATCCTCGAATTCCACAAACTGTCTTCAAGGTGTCGACTTCAAGAAATAGACCAGCAACGAGTGATGCGATATATCAGTGGGTTAAGTACTGAGATTCGACTTGAGTTGGCTAACACTGATTTCAGGTCTGTTGATGTAGCAGCGGCTCATGCCAAGACAGCTGAAAAGAAGTCCATTTATTGGAAGGGTATGCTCAAGACTTCTTCAGTTTATAGACCTCCATCACGTATGGAGGAAAAGAAGCTTGAAGCTCGCAGAGTTGAAGAGAAAAGGTCAGAGTTCAACAAGGATAGTGTTGGGGTGAAGAATATCATATGCCATAATTGTGGCGAGAAGGGTCACTATTCTAACAAGTGTCCTAACAGGACTCGTTCTGTGAACGTAGTTGAGAAGTAGCCGATAGAGAAGAGTGAAAATGAATCTCATTTATATCCTTATCCCCTCGAGGACGATGATATTGTCAATGATAAAAGAAGCTCATTCAGCTAGCCTTTCATCCTTTTCGAATAAACTAGTTGATAAGGTTCCTCTCTTCAGACAGAAGAGTACTCTCCTGCACGGCTCCGACCATACTGATGTTCATTCAGTTGTTGATACTGGGGCAGAAGCAAACTTCATATCTGCTGAATTTGTTCGAGCACACCACCTTCTACAGAAGTAGCTTTTTAAGAAGATTCACGTGCGAGGTTTTGCACCCACAGCTCGAGAAGAGGCCACTGCAGTTGTTCGAGTACACTTACAATTTGGGCCGATACAGTACCATGTCACATGTTTGATCACCACATTGGCACACTACGATATTCTTCTAGGGCGACCTTGGCAGCGACATACAGGCATTCTCTATGATGGCGCACGGAACACCATCAAGGTAAAGCAAGGAGGTCATATGTACTTAATGAGGTCACACGCATTATCCGACATGCCACGTTGTCGACTGACTCCTGCTCCAGTGACACGTCAGTCTACTTTCCCTCCTCTTGGTGTTATGTTCTCATCTCCTGCTTCGAGATACGTGCCACCTCATCAGCGAGCAACTTACAAGAGTATATTGGGAGAACGACCTAACTCGACGGAGTCAAGTTCTTTTAAGACCGGGAGAGCTGATGCAATTGCACGATGGACATAGGAAAAAAAATCTTTTGATTTGATTCTCTTTGGATTTAGAAACAATTTCTTTTTGTTAGCTTCTAATTTTATATTGGTTTCCATTTTAAATTAGTTACCATTTTGAAACTTTGAATTTTCTTTTATAAGCCATGTAATTCACTAGTAAGAGACAGATTTGAAGTTTTGAAGAATTTACACTTGGTTGAAGAATTCTTGGGTGCGGAACCATGACTACCGACTCCTTTTTCCTCCCTCTCTGAATTCTTCGTATCTCTTCTATTCCTCTTCTCCCTCCCCATCGATCAGCTATTATTGCTATTTCTCTTTTCTTTTTCTGTTTTCGTTAACCGATACTACAACTCTATTTTCTGGGTGTTATTTGCAGCCACAGTTTTCTTCCATCAATCTATCCTGATACACTTCAGATCAGTTTGAGGTTTTAATGGCTCATCCCTCTAATGGAAACAACTTACTCTACATGGATGCAAGTGAAGATTTGATCTTTGCTGGAAGTTCTAACAAGAACTTCACATCTGATTCTGTCTTTGAGTTAGACCTGAGTTGCAGAAGTTTTACTTTCTCTTTGGTTTCTGTTTGAACACCCATCGGTTGGAGATTGTAGATCTTGGAATAATCAAACCCTTCCATGAGTTTCAGCCCGATTGAAGGCCCCCATTGATGAGTTCTCTTGTCTAGTTCGAAGGTTATTTCCGCTGATTTCTGGTTCTCACAAGGAGAAGAAGCTTGAAGAATCGTGAACTGCTGTTTAGGGCATTTAACCCCTGGTCTGACCTTATTGCCCTTCACTTCCTCACTATTCTCCTTAGTCCTAAATTACCCTTTTACTAGCATATTGTAGTCTAGGCCTCTAATTCCATCTAATTATAAGTCTGCCACTCCCTTCTAAAGTTCTATTTATTTACAAAACTGCTACCTTCATTGGAAACTTCAGCTTAATTACAATTCTGCCATTTAGTTGAAGCTTTATTTCAATACAATTGTTATTGGGTGTTGCCTTTGTTTTATTGAGTGTTTAGTGGGCCCTAAACGATCCGATTTCAGCCCTTGGGATTTGGATTCGCATCAAAGAGACAGTTGAAGTTGGAGGTTTATGATAATCAAGGTCCAATATTTCTCCATATTAAAGGCAAGGTTCAACAAGCCGGTTTCAACCAGGGTTCGAATATTTCAGATTTCGGTGGATGGTTTCGTTGAACATTTCAGTAGTCACAACCATATTTTGGACTGAAATCTGACAGAGACCCAAATCAAGAATCTCTAAACACAATTGAACATTTACAGTGTTGAAAAACAGTCAAAATGTGGTTTCATACCCAATGTTGGCAATGTATGACATACCTTGCTTGTAATTTTTCTCAAAGACAACATATGTAACACATAGTTTAATACTATAAAATACAAAAAAGAATGGAAACAACTAAATATGCAATTGCAAGTCACAACATGTCAACATAAGTGTACAACCAGTCAACCAACACACCAAAGGTGAGACTCAAAGGCCCTTGCCCTTTCTCCTAGTATCCTACTCTATGTCAAATTGTCACTAGAACATACAACTCCGGGCATACTCAAAAGATGAGGTAGATTGCAACCACCAATGAAAACGTTCCTCCAACTTGATCACAAAAGACGGCCATGTCATGGTATGTCGGAAAAAATTCTCAAACAACATCACAACAGCATAATATGTCCCATCATCAACATACTCTAGATACCCCAACCTCGGCTATAGATCACCAAGTCAGGAAGATGATGCAAACATGCCTCTACTGTATCTACTTGAAGGACCGGGTTGATAGGATTGTTATGGGGCTGAGAAGGAGAAGATGTTATCCACAAACGAGGGTATTCCAAACGTTTATATATTTACCCTATCGTAGACTGACTTATGCTATCTAAAGTACCAAAAATTGAAGCCTAACCATTACATATTTACCATTTTTTTTTTTTTTTGCAAGAAATTACTTTAGTGAAAAAAGGTACTACTCAAACTATGAATCTTCGAGAATTCACCCTCAAGTCCAATAAATGTTCATTGCAGATGACTTATAAAGCTTCCAACAAATTGTTCCACCAAGATTTGCAAGTGAAATGGCCAATTTACAGCAAAAACACTTCTAGTGTCGAAACTGGTCTAAACCTGCCGAAATGGGTCAAAATAGTGACCCATTCTGAACGGAATATGGTTTTTAAAAACCATTTTTGTAACCTTTCAGCAAAACGATATGGAGTCACCAAAACTTCTCGAGATTTCAACTGAAACTTTGCAAGCCTACAGAGTCAACCATGGTTCCGTCTCGAGCAGACTCTGAAATCGTAAAATGTTCACCGGAACACTTAAATGCCGAAGAAACACCCTATAACCGTCCGTTTCTCCCTTGATACATGCAAAAGCTTCAATAAAAATCTCCACAAATTCAGAATTTCTTTCTTTCTTTCTTCTTTCATATCTAAAGGACGAAGCCGCACACATTTTTTGCTAACCATTAGTGGCAATGAAAACAAGCAAACTAAACTTGAATCTTACGCCCGCGGAAAAACGCCTTCAAAATAGAGGCTTCACAAAACGATTGGCAGATCACGAAACAACTCCTAACTAACAAAGAATCGTAAACTAGCCCTAGAGAGAAATTTGGCGGTCCGAAACAGAAAGATCACGAAACAACTCCTAACCAACAAGGAATCGTAACCTAACCCTAGAGAGAAATTTGGTGATCTGAAAAAAGAAAAGTCCAATACTAAATAAAAGCATCAGCGGAAACAGAGATAAATGTTCCCGTCACTACTATAATAAATAACCTTAAAACGACAAAGATCACCATACAGAAAAACCCTAAGACGACAAAGATCACCATGCAGAAAAACCCTAAAACGACAAGAAGAAGATCACCACATCCTTGAACGACAACAGTTGTAATACAATAACAATAAAATCAGAGAAAAGGAAGTGCTCGGTAGAAGAAGATACCTCAAACACAAATGAATCGTTGTTGCTGCTTCGCTAGTTCTAATGCACTCTCGCGCGCTCTGCTCTCATTTGCTCTCTGCGGGTTTCAGTTGGCGTAATAAGGGTTCTCTGTTTTTCCCTCTTTCACAAAATACCTTTTAACTTCGCGAAGCTTCGCCAAGTACTTAACGCCTAACGTACTCGTTATGTCTCCTCTTAATATTTGGCTCCCCCTACAGCTCGGAGGTGAGCTGCCATTCTGGTGGCTTGGGTCGGATGTGTAACACCTAGGTATTTTTTAATCCAAGGGAGGAGAACGTTAGAATCGTATTCGCAAGGCTGAATGCTAAATGATGAATGTGAAAAACAAGAGGTATTTAGCTAATCAAAAGGGAAAATACCCTTTGTTCGTTTGTCTTTCTCGACCTGTTTGGATTCAAAGGATTCGGCTTCCTCTCCGGACTCTCTCTGGCCGAAACAAGATTTTTCCAATCCAACTTGATATGTACAGTGGAATTTTGGATTGATTCAGATCGTTTTTCATATTAAAACCAAATAAATATGATAACTAATTCAGAATAATGAGAACAATATTTACAAAAAGTCGTAAACGAAGTTTTTCCTCCAGATAATGGTTCTTTTTCAGACCAATCCAAGTTTTGAATCCTAAGTATGCAGTCGGTGCAGTTTATGGAGCTTTCAAAACTTCACAAATTTCAATTGACTATCTAATAGCCCTTCTCTTTTCTTCAATAGTGCAGCTTCTAACTTACTTTTCTTTCTTGTGCAGAAATTAGAGTTCAACACCGGTGTGAAGAAAATAGAAGAAGAAAGATAAATGGAGAGAGAAAGCCAAAAGAGGAGAAGGAGAATGGGATCCCAAAAGTAAGAATCTCATTTTACTCTCCTCCCTTTTATATAATGTGAGGTATTATATTATAATAAAGAAATTTAATTAAGAAACTTAAATTCTTTTAAGTTTTCTAAAACTTTAATTTCTTTATTATTATAATAAATAAATCCAATTAAGAAACTTAAACTCTTTTAAGTAAAACTTTAATAGTCTAAGTTTCCTAAAACTTTAACTTCTTTATTATTATAATAAAGAAATCCAATTAGGAAACTTAAACTCTTTTAAGTTTCTTAAAACTTTAATTTTCCTTTTAAAATTTTCTTCTTTCCATAAACTTGGTTTATCTAATATGACTCAAATACTTGCTTACTAAGAAAGGGAAGAAATAGAATCTAAGAGGGATAATGCAAATAATTAAATAACTCATTAACTGCATAGTAATTATTTATCAATTCCTAATTTAATTAATCGATATTAATTAAATATCCACCATAATTAAATTATATATGGTGATACCCCCAAACTACTAACATCATCATTATAGAATATAGGGCATGTATATCAATACCACCATGACCCCATTCCATAGTATATGTCCGTATAAGAGCGTGCGCAAACGTAAATCGTATTTAATCATTTTTAATCACCATTAGAAATATAATATCATTTCTTAAATGATATAGAGCTCTGATTCAATACGATTGTCCATAAACGCTCTCTTTCTTAATATTTCCCTAAACGGGTAGTGGAAACCCTGTTGATTAGTTTTTCACTCATATACATTTTTGTTCACACCCAATATACCGGCCTAGGTTCATTTGGAGTTTGGTCATTGATACATCAAAGTGTGTGTGCAAATACCGCAGTGTCAATGTACATGATAAATAAACTATCTCATGTTAAAGGTAAGGTAACGTGTCAATTCCCATAAACACTTTCGGTGGTAACACATGAAGTAATATGACACATAAAGATTCTTTTCTAACCCTCTTCGTCTCTCTCTCTCTCTCTCTCTCTCTCTCTCTCTCTCCTGCTTCTAAGTACTTCTTCATCTCTGTCCCCCATCGCCCCTGAATCCATTCCTCCTCTCCCTCTTCGTTTTCCTAAAGGACAAGAAAAACCTGGTAGTGTTTGAATCTATTTGGAGGCCAAACCCAGATTGCAAAGCCCACTTGCAGATTCAATCTTTTCTTGAGAAAGTAAGTTTTGATTACATATCTTGCCTTCATCTTTTCTTTCATATTATTGCAGAAAAAAATAACGTAATTGGAACCACATGATTCATCTTCTTATATTCTCCTTCACAACATCTATCCTTCAGTAGAGAAGATGAAGGAAAAGGCAGAGATGAGGAGGAGAATGAATGATGGGAGAATGGAGAAAGAAATTGATTATAGCTGGATTTGGAGTTGATTCAAGACAATTTGCAATCAAGAAATCTACAACTAATTTTCCCACAAGATTGTTATATTTATAAATGAATCTCTTAAAAGTCGATGAATAAACTTGCAGTAGGTTTTGTGAATAAAATTTGTTTAATACCCCTTCTTTCTCACCTTCAACCTTGCCAATACGATTTTGTCGTTTTCCTCCCTTGAATTAAAAGGCACCAGGTGTCGCCCAACTAGCCTGAGCCACCAAAATAGCAGCTCACCCTCGAGATGTAAGGAGCCAAATCCTCCTCTTATATTATCAACAATATTTACAGCCGCATCGGACCGTTGGATCGGAATCAGTGGAACGGGTCTGAAAACCCTAGACTCGGCCGGTATATCCTGTACACTAAAAATTCAATCATTCAAGGCGACAAGAAAGTAAATTGAATAGCTTGAAATTATATTTTGGCAATTTTTTTGTGTCAAGAGGAATTTAACATAACAAGAAATTCATGTGACAAAACACAACATTACTAACAACACAAGTTGGTTTTTGGAATGTGTGCGTCAGGTATGAAAAGACTGTATTACCCCCACATCATGCATCTGAAGATGCATTCGTACAGCCTCCTATTAACTCTCATGTTGGTGCAAGGGCCATGCAAATGGGCAGCATTCTCTTGCCCTTTAATTTTTTTATGTTATAAATTAAAAAGCATCTGGAGAACAGGGTGAGGGAGCCAACTAATGGGATGCACATATCAATAGGAGGTGTCAAGAGGAAAGAGATAGAGAAGGATAGCATTTCCAAGGATTGCATACCTGTAACGTCATGCCTTTCACCTGTATCTTGAATCCGACTACATTGTTGAAAACGTTTCAGGAAACAAAAAAATCAAACATCTTTTTGCAATTTCAAAAATCATTTCTTAGCACAAATAAAAAAAAAAAAAAAATCTTCTCTACTGTTTCTAAACAGCAAAATCAAAATCAAAATCAAGCAGGCCCTAAGCCAATTGCATGTGATATCATTGAAAGAATATATTTATTTATTAACACAAAAGTTGAGAGTGTAAACTAATGTTTAGAGCACTGGTACAGATGCATAAACTTACACAGGATTTGTGTCAATACAAAATGAGATATTTGAACAAATTAGGCTATGAAGTTTTCCACGTATCTAATATATACCATGCCCTCTTGATCCAATTGTTGGGATGGACGTATCATATGTCCACATGAATAGATACGTTGCAACATTTGAAAAACTAAGCCTTTGTGACAATAATAATTCAGCATGGCCTTCAACTGATCACCTCAAGTACTATCTTGAGTTGATAGGCAAAAACAGTAATGTTAGTGGAAACTGGGCAAATAGAGAATAGTTGTCTCTACTATTGTTTCATGTAATAAAATAGATATGTTTGATAATTAATCTAAAGTTTTTGTTTTAGAGAGCACATCAGGTCCTCGCTCGAGAACCATTTTCGTATAGGATTGATCTATATAGATGGAATTCACCCAAGAAAAATTCTTGTGGTGGATTCCATCTATGTGGATCAAACCATACGAGAACTTGATCCATACTCTTTCTTTTATACCCCCACTCAACTCTTCAATCCATTTTCTTTTACAATCCATTTGTGTAATGTAATCTGTGGATTGATTTCTTAAAATAGTCAACAAATATATTTTTTGTTAAAAATTTTGAAATTGTTTTGGTTGCATGGATCTGAAAATTTTTAAAAAGAAGAAATCCATTTATTTGGTTGTTCAAATTCTAAGAATAGATTCTCTATATTTTTGTGGGAGAGGATGATGGTGTGTGACTAGGAGAAGAAGAAGGGTGGTGTAATTACTGTTTTACACATCATATTAATCATTTTCTCACCAAAGAACAAGAGTGAAATCAATTTTCATTTCAAAATTGAGGCAACTCTTCAACTATTTCAGAATTTCTATTCCTTTTGATTTCTATTTCACTGAATTAAATTGCAAAAAATAAATCAAAGAATTTTTTAAATAAAAACCATCCCATAAAATTGAAATAGAAATCTTATCAAATAACCCACTTAACCGATTCCCATGCAAAATTTTAAAATCTCTTAATCAGACCAGGGATCGGCCTCCATCAATTTTGATTTTAGACTAAAATTAGTCAAAATCGATTAAAATCTTAGAAAATGGATTTAAAAAACAAAAAGTAAAGAGGTAAGTTTCATTGATTTCTGCTATTAACCTGATTAATAACTTAAGTGGAAGACAACTAGAAGTGGACTCACAGCTTCATAAGACTCCCTTCCAAACCCATTCTATTTATATTTTCAGAGGAAATTAAATACAGAGAAGATTAGAAACAAACCTATCTAGAGTAGACACTAACTCTTGGGGTAATATCTACCCCAAAAAAAAAAAAAATCTTGGGTTAATTTTTGGGGCAAATCTAGAGAGAGGTTTTCTTGTTCTATCATCTTATACTATTGCTCATATATGTGGTTCAATCAGGTTTTTTCATGCTCAAATACTTTTTCCCCCCAACCCAAGACCCATCAAACACCAAAGCAATATCATGTAAGTTGGTATTTTGATGTGCATGGATTAGATAATAAACACTCTTTATGTTCATTTTGAGCTTCTTTAATAAAAACTGTCTTATGTTTTTAAACAGACAATGCGCAGTAGGAGGAAACCGAAGGCTAATCCCATCAGCAGTGGAAAGAATCCTCCTCAGATCAACAACACTCTTGAGTGACAATGGCTTAAGATGGAAAGGGAAGATCATGAGTATGCAACTGCCCATAGATCTAGTAGATAAGGAGTCCAGTGGTCATGAAAGCCATATCACTGTTGCTTAGGCTAAAATTAAGTCATATACAACCTTGATCTGGACAGAGGAACCAGTGGTAGTGAAGCCTATCAACTGGGAAATTACCATGGTTGTCTGCCAATTTGTGAAGTAGCTAAATGAAAATGGGTCTTTTAGATAATTCAATCTCATTCAGATTCAGGAATGATCTCAGTAAATTGAATCACTCCAGCTGAAAAATATTCATTATCTTATCCCTTTACTACTCCTTGTCTCACACACCCTTCCAGAATTATGTGTGGCAAAGTATAAACTATGTAAGCTATTACTACTAATGGGTCACTCAAATTAAGGGAATGAAAAACTAAGTCAAGGAGATTATATCATCAGGGTGCAATATTTTGTCATACTTTTCCTTTATTTACTCCATAACAATCGTTTGGAAGCAGTCATTACATAGGCATCGATCAATAGAAAGATAAAACACTTTAGATCATTTCTTGAGGGTATTTTATAAGAGGGAATCACACTTTACAGATCCTTGGTAATCAATGTAGCCAAGATCATCTAATTCAGTGAATCTACTACTGATGCACTCATAAAGAAGAACAAATAAGAGAGATTTCTAAATACCCTCTTTATGTTAATCAATTAATATAAAGTACTCTCTTTAATACGTTCAAAAGCAAAGGATAAGCTGTGAGCTGAGGAAGGTGCCCTTCTGTCTTCAATATCTCAACCTTTGTGTCATCACCAAGCTTACATTTCATATAATCTGCAACCCAGATTGGAACAACAAAGTCCCTTTCAGATTGGATGATGGTGCAAGGTATCTTAACATGTCTCAACACCCATCTAAGGTCACTCAAGAACACAGTTTTAGCAACATGGAGTGTAATATTGGGTTTCATTCTCCCCAAACTGTACTCAAATTCATGAATTGAGGCTGTATCACTAACCCCAACAGCCTTTGTAGAAAGATCCTTCACCCATTCAGGGTAATCTTGCTTTATCGATTTGAAAATCATCTCAGCATCTGATCTGTCCAAGCCCCCAAAATACCCTTTTGAATTGAGGTACCTGCAGATAAGATGTTACAATTAAACTAATGGTTGAGGTAATTAAAAGACACTTAGAGAGAGAGAGAGACCTTGGAGAGCCGCCAAGTAAGATCAGGTGTTTAAAAAGGTGTGGCCTATGTGTTGCAGCTATGCATCCAATCATGGCAGACATGGAGTGACCCAAGTAGATAGACTTGGTCACATTGAGCTGGTCAAGAAGACAAATAAGGTCTTCTGCATAGGAATCAAATTTTGAATATCTATGAGGATTGTACAGCTGAGGATTGACATTTGCTGAGAATACCATGTCGAATACCACCACCTTGAAGTAGCATGCAAGGTAAGGGAGGATATAGTGCCATACAGTCTGGTCTGCACCAAACCCGTGAGAGAGAACAAGAGTTTCTGTTCCATTGCCATAAACTTTGGCGTTTAGAGCTTCCACAATCCCTCCCTTTCCATTCAGATAATCCATGAGTTTGCTGAAAAAAAGGTAACTGTGGTAGATCTACCAAAGAGAGATCTTTGAGTACTTCTGAATGCTATAGAATGATAGAGCTTCCATGCTAGCTAGCCCTTTATACAACCACTATTCTGATAAATTGTGTATTTTGAATTCTAAAAAGTAAGAGAGAGAGAGAGAGAGAGAGAGAGAGAGAGAGAGTTCCAAGAACTGTACATATATTGCAAAGGGCAAAGCACATCTAGACAAGAAAGTAGCACAAGTGCTTAGTTGTACATTTTCCTTTCAAAAACCTTGTCCACACCTTCAAGTTGTACTAGTTTTTGGCTAGTATGATACATGTGTGGTCGGTTCTTTCTTCTTTTCTATTTTCCCTTTTGGGTTTTAAGACAACAGTGTGATATTGATATGTTAAAGGTGGCGATGACTCTGGTTGGGTTGGCAGTATTATGTTTAGCAAGGAAAGAACCAATCACACAAACCTGACTTGTTCATTAATTGAGTTAAAAACATAACCCTAATTGTAGAATAGGGATAACTTGGCTGTTTTCTTGATTTTGACATATACAGGAGGATTAGGGATTACTTATAGAACCTAAAGTTATCTGTAGTTGTTTTCCTTCTGTCTTCTTTGATGCTACAAGGAGTGTGGTTATGAATTTTTGTTATGTTTCAATGGGATATATCTTACAAGAATCACTCAAAAGCAAAAGATATTGCATTGATAGAAAGCTACATAATCAAAATATTAAGAAATTACTTTCATTTTTAAAAAAATACCTTACAAGAATCACCCAAAAATATATATATATATATATATATTAATGGCTTCTTGGTCTATGAAACATTAGTCATTAATGGAGAAAACTAAACCCATCATATTGTTGGATTTATTTCTTCACTCATCCATCCTTAAACATAGTTCATTATCATGGATATTAAAAAAAAAAAAAATAGTAAAGCAATACAAAATAAAATTTGATATTTAAAAATTCTTTTCCTATTGAAACTTGAAAAAAGTATAGCCTTAATGATATCCCATGTACTGATGTAACACCCCCCCGGAAAAAAATCGTCTGTTTTTCTTCATCCATGTTTTTCTTGTTTTGCTACCTGCAGAAGACGACATGTGGCATTACTTTAAGTGAACGGCCAAGATTGAGTTGAAAACCAAACTGGATGTAATAACCCTCACCCAACTGAATTAATCTTGACCGTTGATGATGAATTGGACACGTGTCATCTTCTGCAACTAGCAAAACACAAGAAAAACAGACGATTTTTATCCCCCCCCCCACCAACCTTCCAACTCACAAAAAAAAAAAAAAAAAAAAAAAAAAAAGGGGGATGTGTGGAACAAACTACTAGCTCTATAGCCTCTATGCAATTGGGATTTTTTTTGATGAAACTATTATATATATCCTACAGAATTCCCAGTTGATCTTTGTAACATTGTAAAGGATGACTCTGAGCATCTTAGATTGTAATTTTACATCTTTTAAATAAATTTTGATATTACTAATCCAAAAAAATAAACTGAACCAACCATTAGTCCAACCTAAAACTTGCAATCTTTGTCCGAGGTTTAGAATAGCTTGTCATATTAATGTGTCCCCTTCATGTTACCTGGCCTGTGGAGATTGAAAGTTAAGTTTTTGCAAGAAATCAAAATTATGAGCACTAGTAAGTGTCTTGTACTTTCACTTTCTTGTTAAAGTTTCCCAAACTCATTGGTAACTACATATTTTTTAATTTTTTTTTTTTTTTTCAGAAATAGAAAGAGGGAAGAAGTTGGGAGTGAAATGACTTATAAGTTCTCCTATTAATTTCAATTGCATCAACTATAAATGCAGCGCAACCAATTTGCCGTCCCAGAGTTTATGATTGCAAAGCTTTTTGAATTGAATGTGGATGGATCAGTTCATTCAATTTATATGTTGTGATAATCTCATTTATTGACCAGTTATCTACTCCCAACTACTCACAGTACATATACGCAATGAATGCATATGTATTAATATGGTGTGTGTCAGTGATCAGCCCTGTTTTTTCAACACTTCAATTTTATTTTGGCCCTATCCTATAATTGTGTGTCCATCCACTGACTTACTTCATTGCCCAAAATTTGGATCCATTGGAATTATATCTGTTTATATGAATTTATATATTTCACCAAAGAAGAAAAAAAAAAAAAAGCCTTTTTTTTTTTTTTTTTTTTAAATCTTTTGGTTTGAATAAGACTTGTAATTGAATCAGTAAAAGATTCGTGGAGGAAAATACAAGAATGTATTTCCAGTCCTAACAATATCTGCAAATATATCTGTTTATATGGATTGAGATATTGTATCGATAGACATAACGGGTGTTAGCATATTTGATATTGGCGACATACTCAACCTTTTCCAAATAAGGGAAGAGGGATAGGTATGCCACCGATATCAAGTATGCTAGCGGATAACACCAATCACATGATGGAGTATCATTCAAAAAGGACATGAGTGTCATTTCTGAAAAAAAATGAAGAGAAAGATAGATATAATGAGTGCTAGCATACTTGATATCGATGACGTACCCAATCTTTTCCCAGTAAATGTTTAAGCATTAATGATTATTTTAGATTTTTTTTCCCTTATTCTTTTCTAATAGAGATGTTGCGTTTATTGCTCGTCTATTGGGTGCATTTGCTTTCATATTTGAAAAAAAGACTTGTATGGATGGATAGGTTATGTGGTAGTTGATGGCTGTAGTGTAGCACAAAAAGTTCTCTCGGATCTGATTTTTAAGACCATGTATGTTCTCAGCTGCATAACTCATGATGAGACCTTTGCATACTCAAATATTTTGTATAAAATTTGGGTTTCATTTGTTTAGATCCGATTAGGTGAGTTGTCGATTTATAAAAAACTAATGGTCGATTTATAAAAAACTAATGGTTTAACCAATGAAAGGATTGAGATGAAAGAGGTAGAGGAGACCTTTCCAAAAGATAAGAAGAAAGAGAGAGACAGAGGGTGAGTGTACCGATAAGACACCAACCATTTTCACTTTTTAAAATTTATTTTTTATTTTTTGTCATTCTGGTACTTGTTACTGTACCTAACAAAACAAAATCATATTTAGGTATGACTGAGTGGGGTGTGATGATGTCGGTGTTCTCCATAGGTGGCAATTGTATATGGACAAGAACATTTTCTGTGAATAATATTAAAAAAATTTAAAATGAAAACCATCTTTCATCTGTATTGTATATTTATGAATTAATTATGTACTTTCAAGTTTTGTACACCACTACAATTTTTGTTTTAAAGTTGTAAAAACCAGAGTCTCACACTCATGAAATTTGCGAAACAACCAATGTGTCATTTTATAGAAATAAATGACAACAAAAACACTAATTAGATTGACACAAATGGGACCTAGATTTTCTTTAATCTCTTATCACCATAGAGATCTAACCCTATACAGAACGATGTTTTCTTTATCTAATGCCATATTAAATGGAAAAAAAAATGATAGCATAAAAGTCTAATAATAGAATCATTCTTTTCTCCAGCGAGTCAAAGAAAACTTAATCCACACAAATGTATATTGTTATTGCCCTGGCTAAGGGTCTCCCTATCTACTAACGACCTCATCTTTTTCGTATGGACACGTGTAGTACTCCAAAAAAATAATTTGACTCTTGAGATATGTACATTTAGATGAAAGGTGGTGTCTTATCAAAAAAAAAAAAAAAAATGAAAGGTGGTGGTAATTACGTAGAGGGGAAGTGTTCTCTAAGCGAGCGGCATAGTTGCAGAAGAGAGCTCGTCAAATCAGGTGAGGAAGGAAATAGTGTGAAGAGATAGAACAGTTTCACAAATAAGGGGCAATGAAATCATTTCATGGGATTAAGACTCCTTCAGTGGCTTCTTGACAACCTTTTCCGTTCACAAAATACTACCAAGTAAAATCATAGATATGGCCCAATGGTTGAGAGCTTGCGGAACCCAACTCCACTCCTCAGTCAAGTCCACTCTACACTCATGACAAAAGGGCAACAGGGATGGTGACGACTAAAGACCCTACAGCAGAATTCTTTGGTTATAGCTCTAAATAGGATTTAAAAGCCACAGAATTTGAACTTTCCTTCTTGTACTAAGTTTCCCTTAAGCTGCCGGTTGAAGAAGGGTTTCTGCACCGATGGTTATAATTACCTGACTCACAGCCCACAGCCTTTCTTAGAGGCAACTTACATTTTTTTTTTCAATGACGAAAGCAACTTAACAGTATATTGTTTGCAGAGACATAACCACCTTCTTTATTGTCTCAACAGTTCATATTCATGATGCGTTATACTGAGATGTGTTCACGCTTGGTAAGAAATCAGGTGAGGGCAGTGATTACATCAAGGATGTGAATTTGAAATCGAAATTATACATCCAAACCGTAAAATCATTTATTAAATGGTTCGATTTTGGTTTTAAAATTGAAATCGTAATTCAATTTTGATTCTAAAGTTTAAATCGACGATAAACCATTAAACCAATTAAAATATACATAATAAGTTTAAATTATTCAATGTTAAATTTACATACATTTCAAAAAAAAATAAAGAAATAAATAAATTTATATTAGACAACTATTAAGAGAAAGCATATAAAAATAAACAACTCAATTAAATGCTACAAGTCACATTCATTTCATTAAAAAATTTAAAGATAAAAAGGTTGTTTGGATTAAAAATTAGAAAACATAAAAAAACCGTTTAATCCGGAACCAGTTATAAATGATTTCGATTTTAATATATGAAACTATTTATTAAATGATTTAATTTTACTTTTACCTAAAAATCTTGTCCCAAACCAAATCAAACCATCTACATGATTAACACCCTTACGTTATATAAGAGTCATAGACATCCATTCAGAACCACGAAGAATGGTGATTTAATAAAAGATGCGAAAGCTTCATTAACTGTAAAGAACAGAATAACAAGCATTATAGCATTTATGAGGTAAAACATCACCTTCATCTTGCACAACTATTTCATGATAATCTTGGATAACACATCACTGCACCATTAAGAGATCTTTGAGATTAATCAAATGAATAACATACCTGGAGAAAGCCATGAACACAAAAGTACATCATCAAGCTTTTTTTTTATGTATTATTATTATTTTTTTTTTTTGGGTGGGGGGGGGGTTTGTTGTGGTGTGAGGTGGAAAGCTACTGTTTATGTTACAAAAGCTATAACTAAATCTCTGAACTCAAAAATGCCCAATTTTAGGTTGAGATTGCCATTGATTCTTCTACAGGGAAGGCATTCAACCGAGTATAATCTCTTCATCCAATAAGTTTTTCTGGTTACAAATAGACAGTGCAATCATACACATTCATTCTCCTATCAGCAGCCGCATGAAGGTCCTGGTGATTGCAGGTAGAAACCCGACTTTATGAACAGTTATTCCAAATTGCAGCTCCTATAATTACTAGGAGTAATCCTCTTGCTGCCACACATGGAGATGTACATAGTACAATGGCTCATGAGATCTTTGCTAACTTTCCTTGCTTGAGCAAAATGTGTACAACTGAGGGTTGAAAAGAGCAAATCTTTTGCCGTTTAATGCTTAGTTAAGGGCGTAATGAAGTCGTTCAAGCAACTGGACAACCTTATTGACAGGGATGGGTGACCGAGAAGGTGGCTTTGAACTTGAAGATCCCACATCCATCAAGCCAAATGATGATACCAGGACAGCTTCTTGTTGCATACTTGTAAGCTCCAAGAACTGGGCAAGCATGTCCCCGTCAAGCATCTTGGGTACATTAGCCTGCAGAGGAACCAAAACATGTGGACTGAGCCTCGCAATCACCAATAGCACAAGGATAAATACCCTTAAGAGGAGAAACACTTCCCCAAATTACCCCTGCGGTAATACTCAATGTGATAATACTAATATTAACATACATAATTTCCTTTTCCTTCTTCTCTGAAAAGTAAATTGACTCTACAGTATAAAAAAAAAATGCACACAAAAAACATGCAAAAATTTATTTAAAACATCATAGCCCTCCAATTAGGATTTCAAGCATATGCACAATCATGGAAACTTAGCTCCGTGAAATGTTCTATAATGTATCCAACCATTAAGAGCTGATCAGAGAAATGCTAATTTCTAAAGGACTCACTGAAGATGCATACCAGTGATTCACGGCCTCGGAACTCACTATGGTCATTTCCAAGGATAGGAGAAGTCAGTGGGTGAACGACAAGTCTAGCTTGTACTGCTTCCAATAGCTCATGTTCTTCCCTGCATATGCATAATAATAAATTTAGAGGGATCCAAATTAAATTAAAACAAGAGAACAAAAAAAAAAAAAAACTATAAAACCATCCAAATCTGAAATGTGACAATAGTGTTTTTTTTTTTTTTTTTTTTTTTTAAATCCAACACACATCAAATAAAGCTTACACAATGTCAAAATATTGACCCTTGCTTTTTGAAGTTAACCATAATGATAAAACAACAAATTCCATCACCAACAGTCTATTGATAGAGAAGTATTACACATTATGAGCATCATCCATCTCACTTGAAACAGAATGCGATGAGTAAGGAAAATAGTCCTTAGAATGCACAAGATCATTAGTCATTATAACAAGCCAAGAACAGACGTACCAGTACCACAAAATTTAGAGTTCATGTAGTAAGGGTATTATGGGTACTCTGTTAAATAAGCTTGTATATTACCTCCTTAGGTATTCTTGTGTTAGTGTGGGGGTATTGATGTAATCGTATATGTTATTTCACAAGTTAGTAAATATAAGGGATACAAATCGATTTCCTTCATTACTTTGAACTTGGTATCAGAGCTGGTTTGAAAGTCGACCAGCATCTTGTCTCTCCATTGTGCCTTGGTTTGGAACTCACTTCCTCGTTACCACAAGAAAAGATTATTACTATTCCACGGTTAGATATCTGATTTGTGAAAATAGAACCAGTATTAATAATGAATTTATGATAACGGTGAGACGGTGATGCTGAACCTGATGATGATATCATCATCATCATAATAATAATAATAATCAACAAAAATAACAATAATGGAATAAATTCTTTATATGGCCTTTAGATAAGCTTATCTACATGGCCCATCACTTCTAAGCCATGTGGAAGGCCGATCTGGCTGATTCTACTGTTGGATAGAAGGAACACCCTCAAATCTTCCATGTGTCAAATTACATGCCTACCTCAACTATTTGAACAACCATCTCGGTATTTTAAGCCGTCAAATTCGTAGAGCATTGATGTAGCAATTCTAATCATTGGATAGATAAGGGACCATGTTGAATGACCATCTGACAAGTTATGAACCCAAAGACAATCATATGGCCCATGTTGTTTTGAATATTTCCCCAGCTGTCCAAATATTGACAAAAAGTTATATGCTAACCATGATTAAGATGCCTTTGTTCAGCCCCATGATTAAGCAATGCATTAATTTCCTTCATTAATATCAAACAACAAAAAGTTTCAACTATTTGGCTGCATTTGATCATACCTTGTAATAGGGATGAAGATCATTACACTTCCTAACAGTGTACTAGCCACGATAGTGTTGTGGGCCAAATCCATGATTGTGTTAGTACTATCATAGCCCTTCAATACATCATCTGCTGGAAGTTTGTATGAAAATGAGCCCTACAAGAAATAATAAGTAATTAACTAAGGATCATTTCAATCTTACCAAACAGGTTTGGATGTGCAGGGAACTAGGTAGAGAAAGAGATCTTCATGTGACAAGTGAAACAAATGCATGAAACAAAAAGCAGTGCACTATATATCCTTTTAAACACCATCTTAAATTTTGACCATAAAGTAATCTGAATGAAAGTATGAAACAACATAAGTAATTTGTCAGATGCTAGCATAAACTATTGCTCATGGCCGAGTGAAACACTTAATTAGGATTCATGAATAATTAAAACAGTCAAATCAAGTTTAGAGGCCTTTTTCGATTTTCTTTTTCTTTTTTAATTGAGGTGATCGAGTAGAAGAGATTTCACTGATGCGAGGTAAGGACATAGGAAAAAAAAAAATAAGAGGAACAGCGTTACTCAAAATGTGCAAAAGAAAACATCTACCAGCAATACATAGAATGTACAGGGAAAAAGGTATAGATTTAAATCCTCCTACCTCCATTATAAGGAATGGATCTAGAGCCATCTCTACAAATTTAGGCAAGTAATGCCCCTCTAATTCTTCGCTACAGGTACCCAAACCATCAAGAGGCAGCCTATTTTCAAGAAATTCTCACAGTTGGTCCTAAGCTCCCATAAGAAACAAAAATTTACATGTCTTGTACTCCATTCGTAACCACCCAAAAAATTAAATAGGCAACACCACCACAACATACTTGTCCATTTGCTATAATGCACTTACATAGGCCAAGAAAAAAAATACAGAATATGATTCCAACACCCCCCAGAGGGGGGTAATGATGCCATACCATAGTGGATGGAATAGCTTCAGACCACCCACACAATCTCACAATGAATAAAATAAATGAAGCCCTCTTTTTTTGTTTGCAAGTCATACATACATTTTCCACATCAAATTCTCAGTTGTGATAACGGAGCAAGTTCCATTGGCTTCATTGCGCGTAATGATCAGTACTATAGTACATAAAACAGCACTGATTTTGGTACTAGGCCATAAAAGAGCTGATATCAAGGTGGCCAACACTCCGGACACACCTCTCCTCTTTAACAAACCTATTTTAATTCTCTGAGCTACATCATCCTCTATATCACTTGCCTTTTTTACTTATGATTGAGCCCAGATACCTAAAACACATCACTTTGTGGAATCTTCCTCTCATTAATATTCACCACCTCTTCCACTGAAATAAGATCAAACAAAAATAAAAAAACTTTTTCACCAAATATCTCTGAAAAACACATTCCCCAGTAGATTTAAGCCTTCTACATCATTCAAGGCACAGACTTGAGAATTTGGGGCTTTCCTACACAAGGAAGGCCTTAAGTCACTTCATTTTTCCCCAAAATTTCTTGCAGGATTTAAAGAAATCAAGTGACATATTAGAACCAAAAAAAAAAAAATCATGGATTTGCATGATACAATGATGCATGAGGTGATTTATGCACCCCAAGAAAAATAGTAGTGCCCTAACAACACCCTAGGAGGCAGCTCGAAAGCTTCAAAACCAGATATAAGAGAAAATACAGAAACCAAACGAGACCAACACCAAACTACAGCAATGTATCTATCTAACAATGGGAATTCCCAACTTGACCTAATAACTCCATGCTTTGCAAGAAATCCGTAAACATGGACCCAACCAATCACAGTTGCTAACCTAATCTGATTGGTTGAGAAATGCCAATCTAGAGAGAGAACAGATCTACATATCCTTTGAATGATCTCATGGACTTGAGACAAATAGTCCCTGAAAAGCTGATATTCCTCCCTTCCCACAAACACCACATGAGTTTCCCCTAGGGCTAAAGCGGGCATACTGCCAAGTCCAAATCAACTCAACAACATCCTTAGGAAAGACCAAGTCCATATGAAAACTCAGCGAGAAATGGAAGCAAACTTTCCTAGCAACTGCAGAGGAAAAAGATTTTACATTTCTATGTCAAATAATTATATGTTAGCTACTAGGACCTAATCTACAAATATAAGTTGTTAGGCCTATTTTTGCATATGAATATTACTTAATATTTTTTCCAAAATATTACTTTGGTTTAAATCAATTTAAGATAAGAGATGGATCTATGCATTTAAATTAGATCTCCTAGATTTTATCACATTTTTATTCCAGAAAATCATATCTTTCCCACTTAATTTGATGTATATATTTATGTTGGTTCTATGATACATAGAAAATTAGCCTGCGGTCTAGATTATCCTAAGTTAAACCGAGTCTCTATCGCTCTACTCAAAGATCCAAATATGAAGCTTCATACACCTCAAAATTCATTCTTTTATTTGTTTAAAAAAGTCATCAATAATAAATTTAAGATAAATTACAAAAAGGTGAGAACTATGCATCTTAACTTACTATTCAACATACGGAAAAATATGGAAACAGCAAACGATTTATTGTGGTAGTTTTCATTTCCTTCACATAAACTAATACCTATTCCCAATTTAATCATAATAAACAATAATCATATAATAAATATTCAATATCATGAGGGGAATTTGTGGTAATGGAAATTTTAGTTTCATAAGCAACAGAAATTTCTCTCTAAAAAATATCTGTTCTGTTAAAATCAGTAGGAATAACAGTTAAACTAGGTTTCAAAATCAGAAACCTTTTTGGATGGCCTTCTCATGTTCTCTATCATTCCTCGATTTTGATCTTTGCTAAAATATCATCATCTAAAGTTTCAGAGTCAAATTCCAAGCAAAGCACCAGATTTTGCTGTGTTCATAAAATCTTCCAAAATCGCTCAAATTGACAGTTCCAGTGAAAGTTTTCAATCTTGCCAGATCATTTTGGTCAAACCAGGAACGCCTAGAGAGAGGAATTGGTAATTGTTACAAAAAATGGGTCATAAGACTCAAAACATGGCCATATGTTTCTTCAGGCTCCAAAAGTCATGTTATACAGAAGATTTATCCTCTACAATTTTTGGGGGTATGAAATTTGTGGGACCGAGGATCTCTGAAGGATGGAAGCAGCTGTTTTAAAAATTAAAAGGTACAAGGATTTCTCTAGTGGAATGGGTTTCAACTTTAAAAGAGTTCAAGCTGATTCTCTCAAGGATGATTTCAGATCCATAATATGGGAGTAATCTATTTTTATTTGTGAATTTGACATGGGATTGATTTACTTTTATTTGTGAATGTGACGTATATTTTCGTATTTGGTGTGCATAGATCATACATAAGTAAAGATGTACAACTTTTTCTTTGCCTTAAAATACTAATGCAAAATCCATTAACTATTTGAAATAATGGCAGATGTAGTTAACAGTGACAGAAGTGCCACAACAAAAAGATATATGACTACTTTACTTTAATGAAATAACAATACATAACTACCTATTTAAAAAAAAAAAAAAAAAAAAAAAAAAAACCATAACTTTTACACTTTTTTTTGGAGGGGGGGTGGAGAGAGGGCCACATGTCAGATATAGCCAGACAGTAATGAAATGGCCTCCGTCACTTACGGTGCCAGAAACCTGTAACCTAATGTTTCCTATGAATCATTTCAGAATATTTTACAGCATTTTCATTTTTTTTTTTTGGATTTTTCAATTAAGGATCAGTGAACTCAAAACCGGCTTGCCAAAAACAGCAAATCTAAAGTAGAGTTGTATTATGCATCCATAAAATCTTGGCTATGTTTTTCCAAATTCTGTATTTTCTGTTTGCCCCCTCCCCTGTTCTTTCCTCTTCGGTGGTTCGGTTTTCAACGCCATGATTTACACTCTTTGACAAGTGCTCCATTCTCTTCTAGATCAAGTAAAACTTTCTACCACCCAACTCCACCACCCCCCCCCCCCCCCAAAAAAAAAAAAAAAAGGGAGGGGGAGATATGTGAGTAGATGAAGATTTTTTTTGGCATTCATTGAATTGCATCACTAATGATGGCACTCACCGCAACCCACAATATCCAGTCTAATGTGATCATACTATGTTAACTAGACCCAAAATCTGCAGAAATAATTTCAGCAAATGAAACTCAGATTGCAACTCAATAGTCATAAGAGTTACCTTTGTGATGCTCATGGCTATCTCCCCTATGTAATATGAACAACTTAGAGTTAAGTTGCACTCAGGGCTTGCATTATCTGAGATGTAAATTAAAAGACAATAGGAATATATAAGAATGCAGAAGAAATGAATATTACAAGAATATATAAAAATGTCATTTAAGAGACTAAAACAGCACTGCTGCAGTGAAAATAAATTTCAACTGAAAACGAAGAATACAGAAGAGAGAGAGAAAGAGAGGGGTGGGGGAAGCTTGAATAGAGCAGAGAAGGTTCAAAAACCATCATCATCTACCAACCATTAACTTCTGATACACAATCCATAAAAAAAATAATAATAATAATAATAATAAAAAAAAAAATAGTGTCTGATGTTAGTACTAACCACAAGATAGAGCAGTAAGGATGACCAAAGACAAGCTTACCTAAGGCATCATCACAAAGAAGACCAGAAACTAAAAGAAAATGTTTTATTAGTCAGTGAACTGTACAATCCATGTACTTTTAAGCATGGTATCACAGTACTGGCATCAGATATTTTAAATCATGGTAGCAGATTAAAATAGGAGACACGGAAAACATTCTGGCAAAATATCAAAAAAACCACTGGAAAGGAAAAACCTAAAACAAATGCATTCTAAGGGAGGCATATATAAAGACAAAGAAACTCTTAATGATATATGTTATTGTTGGAGCCAATATTAAGAAATGACAGATGAAAACTACAAAAACTTATCAAAGAAAATTTTGTGCAACTCTAGGCATACAAATATAATGGTTTAAAACACTGGAATTCAAATAACTCTGAGATTTCTCACCAGTTGTCATGATCGCCCGAATAAAATCTGTATTGTCTCCAACAATATAGAAAAGAAAACCAAGGAAATATAGGAAAAATACGAAAGGGAATATTTAGGGAAACAGGAAGAATGTGGGGGAGTAGGCCTAGTGGCAATGAAGAAAATTCCAAAAGAACTAAGATTTTTGAATCTTTCTACTTAAATTTGGACAGGCTCTAAAAATCCTTTTGGAATTCTGACAAAAGCTTTGTTCATGATTTAGGTCAAACTAAGACTTGAAAACTTACAATTGCAAGTCCAATCCTTCACCAAGCCATACTAGCAAGGAAGTACAGCATGAAATAATTTCCAAACTTATTAAAAGCAACAACATAAGAAAACTACAAATAACAATAGAATGTCATTAACTTTTACAAAGGACAAAAGAGAAGAACAAGTTTATAACATGATCCGAACCATAGGAGTTCAATCCATACTGACAGAGAACTATGGTACACACTATTATAGTATTACCCCTCCCCCCCACTGATCGGGTCATAAATATTCATGAAATCAATATTCAATTGTTAATTTTAATTAGGTTTTCATGATTAATTTGACCACATATTGTGATGATCTTTGATTGCATGGCTTTCAAGAGATGTGCACAGGTTTGATGCTAAATGGACGGAGATGGTTCAGTCTAGAAGCAAGGGCAAAGGATCAAAGGCAGAGAGAGAAGAAGAGAATATAAAAAAAAAAAAAGAGGGAAAATTTAGGAGAGAGAGAAAACCCCACGATTCTCCCTATCTCCCTTTTTCACACGTTCTCCTCCTTCCCTCTCCTACTTTCTCTCCTCCTCTCCTTCTCCTACTTTATCTCAGCATTTTCTCTCTCCTTGTCCTAACTCCTAACCATCTCCTAAAATTTCTCCTAATCTTAGTCGATCTCTCCCTTTCTCTCCCATCTCACACGCACATCCCCTTCTCTCTTTTCCCTATTTTTTTCTCCCATGCCCATGGTAGCTATTTCTCCCTAGAATTTCTCTCTGTCTCTCTCTCGCCCATAAATCCCTCCCAATCCTTCTCTTTAGAGACACTCTTCATGCTTATTCTTTAGGACTTAGGCTGCCATATCACACCCCTCTCATACATCACCCCTTGCCAGTTTTTCTTTCTTGGTTCTCATAGCTCTCCTTTCTTCTTGGATTGCATATTCTTGTAGACGGATTTTCCTGGACAGCATTGCATTGCGCCAAGGGTTCATCATCACCATCATCATTGCTGCCCTTCATTCATTAGTACTATGAGTGGCTAAGTCTTCTTTTTATCTTTAGGTTTAGATGAAGTTTTGAGTTATTGTTATTTAATTTCTAGTTGGAATTCATACTTGATTGCTTGATGTTAAAGACCCCCTCCCATTGTGGATGATTTTTAATAGTTAAATTAGTTTAAAATATTTGTTTCTGTGATTAAGTTATTCTATTCAAGCAATCGTATTTTATGTTAATTTTTTATATACACTAATGATGGCCTTTAACCAATCAAACTAAGCGTGCTAAGAGAAAGTGATAAACGATAATGCTTGATAGGATAGGTCATACTTAGTGTAGTCAGAGATTGTGTTTTTGTGGTTGTTTTGGAACTTGTAGTTTCAGTGAACCGAAGTATGAACCATAAATTGGTAATAATACCAAAACGGATTCAAGACCTAAGGATAGCTTCTTCTCATTAATTCTTGTTCTTGTTAATTGGCTTACTTAGTTTTAATTTCAATTCTGAATTTTACAAAATTTGAATTTTAAAACAACGTTCCCTCGATCTTAGTAGATTTAGCCTTCTAGTTCCCTATGGGTTCGACCCCTTTCTTACCACTATCTCATAGTTTAGTTAGGGTTTATTTTGATTCGTTCAAGACAACGATCACCCACAAAAAAAAAAAAGGTATAGAAATTTATCCAGAAAGGGTTAAATCACCTTCTAAATGGTTTGTACATGACAAGACAGCAATGCTCCCCTTACGATCTGAGACAAAAGCAGTGTCCATGTCCATTAGAGTACAGTCCGCAACTAATCTCTGCATTGGATCACAGTAGAGCTGCTCCAGTTTTCTGAGATCCTGGTACATAAGAAAGCACAGTGGGCAAGTCCCAGAGGACCAGAATCACCCATCAGATCTATATCCTGTTTTGCATATCTAAAGAACATAGTCAACACACTAGTAATAACATGATACAATCTTCTTAAGAAGAGGAGGCAAGATATCTGTAACTCTATATTAATAGATTATCCTAAGCACATCGACCTATGTCTTAAAGAACAAACTGTTGTAGTGTTCCCGTGCTGACTGACCATTCCAAAGTCTGATTCAAGAAGAACCGAAATCCACCAGTACATCATCACTAATATTAAGGATATAAACAAAAGATGAAAGAAAAAACATTTGCACTAGCAGTTGAATTGTTGCTCATTAGGCAAGAGTTTCAGGTGTGCATTCCCCACTAGATTAATTATTTGAGTTGACACCATAAGGATGGTCCATACTCCAACCTTTTCGCCATCCAACCTTAATGGTCTGCCCTCCAAATTGAACGGATCAACCAACCTCTGTGATCAATTATCCAATCTCCTTCTCCCACAATCCATAAAAATCTGGATACGACATTTATATACTCCTTAAGATAAATAATTTGTAACCGTGCTTTTTACCCTTTACATATAACATGTTTCTTATTCCAATGAGGGTAAATACTGTCATTTCACATATATTGTGCAAGATAATGACAGTTTTTAATAATGGCATAATGATAAGTCACTTTCAAATTACTTTTGAAAACCCTTTCATACCTCTAATTTAAAGAACTTTTTGGAAATGAGACAAGAGACAATTAAAAGGTGTCAACTTCTAAATACACCTATAAAGATGTCATTTAGACAATGCCTTTATTTAAAGACTTAAGCAGTTCTAACATACCTCTTGATAGGAATAGAAAAGAATTCCGTCACGGCAATCACCAACTGCAATCCTTGTAAATTGGGTGGTTAAACATGTTATTGCAAAGCGTGTCCTCCCCAAAGCAAACTTTCTCACCCGCTGAGGATTCTCATTCAAAAAGCCATATACATAAAACTGAGAGAAAGAAATTTGACATCCCCATCAGCTCTTCGCATGATGAGAAAATTCAATAGACATATAAGCTTGGAATCTTGTGAACATATATAGTTGACTGCAGACTTACAATATTACCAGCAGACACCAAGAAGTAACGGTCGAGATATGGACATACAGAAAGTACCATTCCAGGCATATTGGTTTGGTAAGCTACACGCCACTGCCATGCTTCAGATTCTTCAAGTTTAACTCCCTCACAGCTATTATCATCAGGGCTACTGCAAAGGCTACTGCTTGAAAGTTGTTCAGTGGCATACCCAACTATTTCACGAAATGGTGACGTTAGTTGAGTAGATGAACTTGTCTTGGAACAAAAAATCCATGAACTGCTAGCAGAATTTTGTGTATGCTCAAGGCAGAGGACAAGTAGACGCCCCTTGGTACTGTCAAGAAACGAATAATTAGAACAACTATAGAAATGCAACATAGGCATATATTCGTATTTGAGGTTTTGGCAAAAGAGTTTGCATTGCACGAATAAGAATCAAGGCATGAATCAAATTGTAACACAACATATACAAAACCACAAAGAATAGGCATGCAAAGAACTGTATTTCCCCCAAAATTAGCTACACTATATTGTTAATCAAGCATCCAAATGGCATAGAGGAGTATATCTAATAGAAACTGATAAGTTATTTACCTATAAGAGCAAAACTTAAAATGAAGGCATGCAATTGACAAGATATAGTGATAGGAGAGCTGCGCCATAAAGTACAAAATGAGCAGGAAAAAATAAAAATAAAGCAAGCAAAGTACTATAACATTCCAAACTGATATTAATCGCATGACTTCAAGATTGCAACAACATATATGTTCCGAATTGAATAACAGAGGAACTCATGACATTTTTGTATAATGCCATATCCAAACTTTCCAAGTTAAAAGGAAAGAGAGTATTACCAGAGTTCTGAATATTAAAGAGTGCCACAGGATAAGAAGGAACACCCCTCATAACCTGAAAGGGATGAGGAGGGAGAGAACTCAGAGAAGAGAGAGGTGTTACATTGTCATTCCCACCCCCCCCCCACCCCAACCCCACCCCCCCCCCAAAAAAAAAAAAAAATTGAGTAACTATAAAATTCTATTGGGCACCCAGCAAACACTAAATGTACAGCAAACATGTCACACCTCTTAAGGGAGAAAAGAAAGCAAAAACAAAAATCTGATACCCTCAGAAGCCCCCCAATATACGAGTCCCCCCCCCCCCCAACCCTTCTCTGGCCAATAAATCACCAAGAGCCGCCATACCCCCATCCCCTAACGAACAAAATGTTCTTGTGTCCACAAAAGGACCTAGCAACTGCAGATACTGGGGCTAAAAAGTCCTCATTCTGCTGATAAGAGAAGAAGAGAGATAAAACGGCAAGAAACTAACACTTCGAATGAAAGAACAGACACGAAACTTAAGAGAGAGACTTAAGATTCAGTCGGGGAATCTAATATGAGACGATAGATTATGAAGTCAAAGCTGAATGTTAGGCTAAAACTGAAACCAGAGTAGGAAAATTAGCAGAAATCGACGTAATCAGAGAGACAGAATTATGGGAGACAAGGAGAACTGGAGAAGCTCAATAACTCGTAAAAGAATGGATCAGATGGCGACAAACTTTAAGTTGATTTGCCTTCAAGACAGGAACTTGTAATTATGTAAAAATATTTATTTAAAAAAAAAAAAAAAAACTAAACAAACGGACAAACGAACGAACGAACAAAAAAAAAAACACACACACACACACCTTGATTTAAAGAATGCGATTAAACAAAGCAGGCATAGGACGGCAGCTATTAGAGGAGTTTAAACTTTAGATTTATTAATCAGAAGAGAACTATTAGGAAACAATAATAGAATTTTAAATATTAAATCTCATATTTACTCAATCAGAGAGTGAGTAGAAAGCACTAACAAACACTGATAAGACCAAAACCTCCCTAAAAATAGGGATCAGGAACAGAAACCAACTAAAGAACTAATACACCAATCCAAACCTGGGATTTCAGCAGCACTCATGTGCGCACATGCACACACACAAGCATCCATTAATTTCACTAACTAAATCAGAATTCATTAATCATCAAGAACCATAAGGTACAGCAAAGAACTAACCCTTAATGGCTTAATTATATACTAGACTGACCTCTAAAACCTATTCAAACAATGACTTAAATTAGAAATCAAAATGCTATTAGAAAAACCAAATTCTAGACCTCTATTGGACTGGCTGCCTTGCCAATTTCTTTGTTAGCACTTTCCTAGGTCAAAGCATTTATTCTTAATTGTGAAAGGGCCTTATGATCTTTGCTGGATTGGGAAGGGCTCTACACATATATTATGGTGATCTTCTTACCGTGGCGGCGAGGCTGAGGACAAAGACATCATTGTCTTAGATTATATCCAGTCTTCTGATCATGGACCAAGCCCTATCTTTAGAGCAAGTAACTCGCAAAATTCTTTTGTCGGTTCTTTCCTTTTGGCATTGGATTGTACAGAATGCCCCTTAATTGTAGTTTCAAGTTCAATGATGCATTGCCACCCTTCCTGAGGGAAGAAGGCCCCTTTATGAGTATCAGGCAGAATATACCTCCCTCGAGGCTGTTTGATGCCCTGTATAGTTTGTCGTCCTGCATCACTGGCCCTAATATTTATTTGTTATAAGTCATAACCTTCTTGGAAAAAAAATAAAGTTGTCCTGCCATACTTGTACCTAACTAAAACAACAAATGTTCAGACAACTATACCCCTGTTGGCCTGTTCCATCAAAGTAAATCTACCTAAGGTATTTGATTCATCCCTATACCCTTCCAGTCTGACTACCCAGGGTATGGGGGGGATGACAAACAACATTTTTGTATTTAGAGGTTCAGGGCCATACATTGGTGGAACCTACTTGTCTAAATAAGTAACTTGGAAAAATATATCAAAAAAAAAAAAATGTAAAGCTGTCAAAGGGCATTTACGGTTTTCCTGTCACATTTTTCCAACTGAATTTCAGAAGTTTTATGATTAAAGCAGCAACTAAATGGCAACTGAATTTTTGGAACTAACAGGAAAACATATGATAAGCTTCTGGTAGGTATTTAACCTTTCAGCTTCCCCACTGGGCATTATAGCTCTTCCAGTAGACAGACTGGTCCCAACCACCAAGACTTGTTCATTTGCAACCTTCACTAACTGCATAGATTTTCCAGTTTCTCCAGGTTCAAGCTTGTACGTTGAAAGAACTGAACCACTAAGAGGATCTACGCAGCAAATGTCAGATGAACTTGACTCCGTGTTTAGGTCTGTCCTCATAACAAGTAATAATCTGCTTTCACTGTGATATAAGACCTTCCGAGGAGTACCTCCAAGATAAAACTTCTGGACATTAAGCCTCTTACAGTGAACCATCTCCACCTGTACTAGAAATTTAAGAAAAGTGACTTTTAAGGCTAATAACACAGAATGCTACTGATAAAGACAACTAACATAACATATAAGAAAAGCCAGCCCCTAACATGCAGTCACAGCAGTTCAAAAATTTCATTAACAGAAACACAGAAGTAATCCAGTTTCTGCCAGTCTGCAGACATCTAAAATGTTATATATTTGAAATCAAATGAATGCTACAGGTAAAAAAAATTTGTTTTGATGTTACACGTTTTACAAATGATGCCATTGCTTTTGCATGATTAACAAACAAAATGCAATCAGCAGTCCAAAACTTTTTCTAGGTGTTGGAATAGGAATTAGTGTGCCGCAGGGGCACGTTGGGGGTTTCCCCCCTCCACCGACCCTAATTAGAGTGGGGCGCTAGATGGGGGGTTATAATTATAAACACTTTGTTTGTTTTGTTTTGTACTCTTATCATGACTTATCATGATAGTCATGACTCCTATCATGAGTCTATCATGATTTTATAATATAAATAGAAGACTTGTGTGATCAGTTGAAGACACACAATCATTCTCCCATTCTTCCTGTTAACATGGTATCAGAGCCAAATTTCTGATCTAGGTTTTCAGTTTCTAAGCCCCTTCTCCTTCAAAGACTCGCAGAACTTCACTTTCCTTTCCATTACCTTTGTTAGCCTCCATCTTATCTTACCTTTGTCCCATTAACTCACCATAGGGCAGCACTAATGAGGTGATTCCTATGAATCTAGTGGTTGTCCTATAACCTACCTCTTACGCTTGCTGGTAGAGGCCTCACTGGACATATTACAGGAAAATTGAAGAAACCCTCTAATGAGGGTACCTCTCAAGATAAATGGGTCACTAATGACTCCTTGGTAATGTCCTACTTGATTGGTTCTACTCATCAATCTATTTCTCGAGGATTTTTTCTATTAGATACTGCTTCTTAGATTTGGGCTGCTGCCAAGGAAACTTATGAGCAACTAGGGAATGATGCTCAAGTATTTGAACTTCACAAGAAAGTTCGTATCACTACCCAGCAGGAACTCTCTATGTTCAAATATTATGCAGAACTTCGAGCTCTACAGTATAAACTGGACCATTATGCAGATTATCATCCAAAAAATGTTGAAGACAGTACTGCTTACACCAAACATGTGGACAAAATTAGGTTGTATGATTTCTTGGTAGGCTTAAACATCGAATATGATCAGATTCGTGTTCAGATACTTAGCAAATCTGTTGGTGTATGATGTCTTGTATTCCGTCGCAGTTTAATCCAGGGAGTATTGGTGCAGCACCTAGCGGTCCCGCTAGCCGGTTAGCGGGCCGTGGGGGTTGCAAGGGGGGCATCCTGCCCCCCTTGCATAGCAGGGGGTGTAGGGGGGGCAGCCCCCAGCTCAAATTTTTTATTTGAGGGCAATCGTAGTTTAATCCGGATTAGGGTTTTTTCGCTATATATTTGTAGCGAGGGTTTCTTTCTCTGTGATGCAAGCAATACTGAGAGGTGTGAGGACGAGCGCTGTAACCCTATTCTCCATTGATAGTGAAGCAGTATCTCATCTCACCGGGTACGTAGGCAACCTTGCCGAACCTCGTAAAATCCGTGTGCATTGTTTGTTTTGTTTTTCCATTATCTTCTACATCGTTTTAGGGTTGCATTTCTACAAAATCTCCCTTCCCTACTCTGGAACAGTCCTTTGTTATAGTTTATACGGAGGAATTTCGCCGTATCTTTATGCTACATACTCCTACTACTGAAATATCAGTTCTACAAACTAGATCCACTATTACCTCTGAAGGAGCAAATCGAACTAGTGAGTCTACCAAGGAGATTGTTAAATGCGAGCATTGCCACAAACGATACCATACTAAGGCCAACTGTTGGAAGCTCCATAGAAAACCTACTGATTTTGAGGCAAAGCGTGATCAGGGTCGATCCAAAACTAAAGCCCATCAAGCTAAGACTATAGACATTCCCCTTGCACCTGATATTGGACTCTCCCAAGAGGAACTTCAGGCTTTCAAACGTATGCTTAAGGCTTCCAATTCAATCCCTTCAGGTTCCAATTTTGCTCGCTCAGGTATCTTATTTGGTGGTCATTGTGCATCAGTCGTCTCCACTCCCTGGGTTATTGACTCCGATGCCACTGATCACATGACCGGTTCCTCCAGTTTATTTCACCAGTATTCACCCACCTCGGGCAGAGATTAAATTAGGGTAGCATATGGCACCCTATCATCTGTCTCCAAAAAGGGTTCTATTAAGTGTTCTTCTTCTATACCTCTGTCTTTAGTTTTATATATCCCTAATTTTACTACTAATTTGCTATCCATTAGTAGTCTTACTAAGGACCTGAACTATAAAGTAACATTTTTTCCTTTCCATTGCATATTTTAAGATCTGGTAACGGGGAAGATGATTGGATGTGGTAAGGTGCAGGGTGGTTTTATTTGCTTGATGATGGTTGTCTCCCTACTTCTGCAGCATCACCAACTCCTCATCAGCTATACTCTGCTTCTTCTGAATTGACTCAATGGCACTATCGTTTGGGACACCCACCAATTGGGATCTTATCTCTTTTATTTTCGCATTTAGTTAAATCATGTACTAGTGATGAACTCTTTCGCGAGGCTTGTACTCTGGCTAAACAGATTCGTTCTAGTTATTTACCTTTAAATAAAAGAAGCTTTTCTATTTTTCATTTGGTTCGCTCTGATGTGTGGGGTCCATCTCGTTAGACATCTATTTCTGGGAAAAGGTGGTTCATGTCCTTTATTGAGAGTCACTCCGGAACTACTTGGATTTACATGATGCAACACAAAAGCGAAGTGTTCGGTTGTTTTCAGCGGTTCCATAAAATGATTCAAACTCAGTTCAATGCAACTCTTAAAATTCTGAGTACTGAAAATGGAAAAGAGTACATGAAGGGTCAGTTTCAAAAATACCTAGCTGATCATGGGATTCTTCACTAGACAAGTTGTGTTGACACTCTTGCTCAGAATGGTGTGGCTGAACGCAAGAATAGGCACTTGCTGGATATTGCTCGATGATGTTTGCTAGATTGGTTCTACCTCAGTATTGGAGTAATGCTATCCTCACAGCAGCCTACTTAATCAATCATATGCCAACTCTTGTCCTCAACTCTCGAACTCCTGTTGAGGTTTTTCAAAGGACTACATCCTTCCTGGTTCCTCCAAATACTTTTGGGTGTGTCTGCTATGCTAAAGATCATCATTCACCACAAAAATTGGAACCTCGAGAAATGTATCTTTCAGGGTTACTCTCCTACACAGAAGGGATACAAGTGTTACCATCCTCCTACCCGGCGTACAATAGTAACAATGGATGTTGTGTTTCATGAATCTGTTGGTTACTACTCATCGTCACCTCTTCAGGGGGAGTCTGGAGTTACTACTGAAGAAGAGATTACTCTGAATCTACTTGCTCCACCAATATACCCACCATCATCACCTCAGGATCCTCATGCTCCACAAGATAGTGAAAGGTCAGAAGCGATTGTTCCAAATCAAGGGGAGATGACTCCATTTCAGAGAACTATTGGTGAATTCTAGAGACAGATTGATGACTCCACTCTTTAAGTGGGTGTTTGTGGTAAAACAGAAGATCGATGGTTCTGTTGACAGATACAAGGCAAAGCTTGTGGCCAAAGGGTTCACTTTGACTTATGGAATCGATTACGAGGACACATTTGCACCAGTTGCCAAGTTGACCTCTGTGCAAGTGTTACTCTCATGTGTTGTAAACCTAGGATAGGAACTCCAATAGCTTGATGTAAAGAATGTTTTCCTCCATGGAGAGCTCGATGAGGAAGTTTATATGAAAATCCCACTAGGTTTCTCTAGTACAAGAACTTAAGGCAAGGTATGTAAGTTGAAGCGTGCCCTCTATGGTTTGAAGCAGTCACCTAAGCGTGGTTTGGAAGATTTCACAAGGCCATGACATCTGTGGGTTATAAGCAGAATAATGCTTATCAAACATTGTTCATAAAGAGGTCCAGTGAAAAAGTTATTATACTCATTGTCTATGTGGATGACATCATGGTAACAGGAAATGATAGTACTGAGATTAATCATCTCAAGGGTATTCTGGGTAAAGAGTTTAACATAAAGGATCTTGGAAAGTTAAGGTACTTTCTTAGAATTGAAGTTGTCAGGTCCTCAAAGGCATCTTTCTCTCTCAAAGGAACTACATCCTTGATCTATTATCTGAGACAGGTATGTTGGCTTGTCATCCTTCTGATATTCCTATGGAAGCTAGTAGCCATCTCAAAGAAAAGGAGGGTGAACCAATTGACAAAGGCCGCTACCAATAGTTGGTAGGAAAACTGATATATCTCTCACATACACAGCCTGACATTGTTGTGGCTGTAAGTGTGGTCAGTCAGTTGATGCATGATCCTTATTCCTCTCATATGGAAGCTATTATGCATATCTTACGATACTTAAAGTCAGCTCCAAGAAAAGGGATCCTCTTATCTCCTCATAATCACCTCCAAGTTGAAGCTTATATAGATGTTGATTGGGCTGGCTCACCTGACAGAAAGTCTATCTCTGGTTATTGTACTTTTGTCGGAGGGAATCTTATCACTTGACGCAGCAAGAAGCAGAATGTGGTGGCTAGATCTAGTGTTGAAGCAGAATTTCATGCTATGGCACAAGGGATTTGTGAGTTACTATGGTTACGTACACTATAGGATGATATTGGTGTACCAATTCGTCTTTCTATGATGCTTTACAGTGATAACAAGGTTGCCATCAGTATTGTTCATAATCCAGTACAGGATGACCGCACCAAACACGTGGAGATTGATAGACACTTCATCAAAAAGAAGTTAGATGCTGGTTTGATTTGTGTTTCTTTTGTGGAGTCTGGTGATCAAATAGCTGATGTGTTCACTAAAGGACTGGTTGGAAAGCTATTTCATCCTAATTTAGTCAAGTTGGGCATGTGTGACATCTATACACCAACTTGAGGGGAAGTGTTGAAATAGGAATTAGTGTGCCACAAGGGCACATTAGGGTTTTCCCCCCTCCACCGACCCTAATTAGAGGGGCGGCCAGATGGGGGGTATAATTGTAAACACTTTATTTGTTTTGTTTTGTACTCCTATCATGATAGTCATGACTCCTATCATGAGCAGGGTCTAAAGTATCGGTCCGTATCGTACCATATCGGCCGATACGATATGGACCGATACGATATATGGAATTTTTAAAACCCTTTTATATCGATACGTATCTTACGATACGCACCAATACACCACCAATACGATACACACTGATACGCACTGATACGTACCGATACTCTATGGAAAATTCAAAATCGAAGTGAAATGTACGTTTCGGTATGTATCGGTGCGTATCAATGTGTATCGGTATGTATCGATCGATACACATCGATACGGTCATAAAATGGCCAAGATAGGTAATTTTTCAAAAAAACACAATTTTTTGAGGTGTTTTTGTTCCAAAGTTGCTGCCAACCATTTTTCTCTCTAACTAAAGTGGAAATCAATGTTGAGAACAAGGATTTTACATTTATGGGATAACTACACACCTTGGATTCTTATTGCGATACTCTTAATTTACTGTTTATGCATAATACATGTTATATGTAGCTTTTTTTAACTATTTTTTTATGCAAAAATGTATAAAAAAGTGTTTCCTACCCATTTACGTGCTTATCTTAGCATATCTCCGATACGACACGATGTCCTCCGATACGTGTCTTAATTTTGGCCGACCGATACGGCGACCGATACCGATACTTCAATCCTTGATCATGAGTCTATCATAATTTTATATTATAAATAGAGGACTTGTGTGATCAGATCAAGACACACAAGCATTCTCCCATTCTTCCTGTTAACACTGGGAAAGAAAAAAAAAAAAAAAAAAAAACAGGAATTGAGTGTCTCCAATATCTCCAAATAATAGAAACATGAACCAAATTCCAAAGAGATAGTTCAATATGTAATGGTTAACTAAGATGACAACTCTTAGTCACAGTTTTCAGAAACATGAAGAATGCATTTAAAGAAAGGTGGTTCAAAACGCATTACCTAACAAGAACTTGGAAAAATATACTGCTATTAACAAAGGAAGCAAGTTCCAGAAATTAGATCGCTTTCTACAAGATCTTCAACATTAACATTGCTACCTGTGTGACTATGTCAAAGTTGAGCAAACAGTATCGCTTCACCATATCATGAAGCGAACTATCCTATAATTCCACCTTTCCTTTTTATTACATGTAACAGGAAAAGGTATACTTCTGTAATCAATACGGCAATACCGGTTCTTCAGGTCAAAATGGTTCACATCCAATTAAAAAGCAGACAAGGAAGTAAAATATTCATTGTCTAGGCCTCCAATGAAATTATTCAATTGACAATGAAGAACAACTCTTGCAAAGAACATCTTGACGTTGAGAACTTGAGATATTCGACCAGCCAATAAGGAAAAATAACCCTAGAAAGGAATACTTCACAACAATAAGAAGAAATCTTACCAAATGAAGGCTGTTCTCTGCAACAAATAAAATTCCCTTAGGGCACTCCATAGAACAAACAGGGGTGACATGAGTTGCAGGTTGGAATGAGATAGACGTATATGAGAGACTGCGCCTTGCAGTTTGCAATAACCAAGGCCTGTCACTAAGAGCAATTATATCTGCATCAAGAGAATCACTCAAAGGAACCAGGAAAACAGGAGTAATTCCTATCCGACGGATGGCAATTAATTGTAGATCAACGGGAACATTGTCCCCTGCTCTTTGACCCTCGTTACTGGCACAATATTGCTGCCCAACCAAAGCTGGTGTGGCCATACTTGAAGGAACAGCATCCACATTTCCAAAGCATGAAGGAATGAAAGGGCTTTGGTTAGGCAATTCTGATGGAAATGCCATGGATGTAGCAGGCCACTCCATCCTAAGAAGCATTCCATTTCTCAAACCCGCAAGGATATAAAGTCGATCAACCAACACAAGCCTCACATCTTGAGGGACACACCCACTGATAGCAGTTCCTAGTGTATTGGTCAGGGAAACAACCCCTCTAGCAAGGACTCGTATGCCTTCTTTAGGTACAAACGACAGAATTTCAACTGAAGGTTTATGTGTACCAATAACAAAAGAATTACCAATCTCAACCCCAGCTGGTGTGGCAACCTCACGACTATTATCACCCATATTTAAAGTTGGTGGTTTGCATTCAAATCTTTTTTGTGGTATAGCTATGCAGGATAACTCATTTTGCAGCTTCACATGTTGCATTTCATATATTTCATAACGATACGCTGATAATGACCTGACCCCAAGAATATACAAGAAGCAGGGATTAGAAGTAGCCACAATTATCAAACTATGTCCAACTGCCCCTGAACTGATACTTGCTTTATCAGGGGACCATGACGTACAAATCGCAGCAGATAAAAAGATGCCTTCAGGATGAGCCGCAACTGTTGGCAAACAAAGTCTCACTGCATTTCCATGGATTTGGACCAGCAAGCCATCACCCACAAGACCACATGCTAAAGTGCAGACATCAGGCTGGAAACCAACTGCTTCGGTCACATCAGTAAAGCTTACACCAACTGATAGCACCCTAGTCTCTTCAACGAATGATAGCACTAAAAAGGAATGATAACGATCGGTTACTTTCATTCTCATAGTCCATGTACCAGTAATGCCTTGGTAAATTGGAGCAGTTCTCAAAAGCTTTTCTACACTGATACCACTACGAATAACCCTTAGTGATCCCTCAGGAGCCTTTCCACAGCAGGCAAAAATCTGGTCTTGGTTTTCATCATGGTAATCCACAACTGTCATGTCCAATATTGGAGCAATGTTTTGAATAGGGCTACTATAAACTAGCTTTCCATTTTCCAACTTTAAGACCATCCCATCCCCCATCTCTACAAGTGCAGCAACTAATTCACCTTCAACCCACAAAAGTGCCTTACAAGTTGGACCTCGGTAAAGACAATCAGATAAGTTAACTCTAATGCCTTCAGGATCAGAAGAAACTTCTATCATAAATAATTCGCCTGTATTCAGACAAAACATCAGCCTTGAATGTGTTGAGTTTCCTGGTTCCCAACTCCAAGCATTCACACATTTGGAAGTAGAATTCACTTTACTGCTTTCACTGTCTATACTCATAGGGTCATCACATTTAATGATTTCCATTTTTGAATCTCTGAGCTCCAGTAATGCACGAGCAGCAACATTAAAAATACCTTCATCATCAACATCAAGTCCTTTACATGGCTCTTGAACAGAAGTTTGTTCCTCGACTGGTGTAGATAAAAGACTTAATGTTGTTTTGTAAACACAAGAGGGGTTGTGAGGATCTCTAAGATCCATCAACAGAGCATCACCATCCCTAAACAAGAATGCAAACCCAAAAACATGAGGCACTTCAACGATGTCAAGTGAAAGAGGCCCGGCTTCGGTATACTGAGAAATAACATAAAGAGCATCTTCCCTCATGTTCCATTCCAATAACAACAGCTCATTCAGGATTCCTCCACTCCTGCAGTACCAAAACTTAGTCTTTCAAGTAGTCAAGAACAACCTTACTGTAAGAAGTCCCAATTTTTAAGTTAAAATGGGTAGGAAGTTACATAAACCATGACATGGAAAAGTTATTCTTGTACAAGACAACTGTTTGAGCATTGAAAGCAAGAACATAAACCTCCAGATATAGATAGTTAACAAAGCCATACCTGTTCAAAACAACTGCTACTATAGGATTGTATCCATCCCGATTGAGTTGACTGCAATCTTTTGATATGAAGCACATGCTCCAAATAACACCACAGATATTGGTTCTCTGGATGTCCATTGCACTGCTTGTGTCCCCATCAATTTCAGGTGGATAGAATATTTTCTGAAATTATGAAACGTGGAAAAAATCTTTAGAACTTAAAATGAGCAATATATCATATCATAGTAGCCTTAATGTAAGCACACAGGCTTGTCTACTAGCACTGAAACCCTTCAGTGTTGATTAAATAAAAAATGAATTAATCCAATGGTTCCACCTTATCAATGATATTGTTGCGAGCTGATATAGAAACAGAAAACAAAGCCAATCGGTCTTCATATGCACTAACAGCAACGAAACAGCCACTGCAAAGTGTGAAAGTTAGAAACATACACAAGAGTTCCAACGCAATTTATATTTGCTTCCCGTTGGATTATTTAAAAAAAAAAAACAAAAAAACAAAAATGGAAAACAAAAAATTAATGAAACTAAAATTCATCAACTAAATAATGGAGAAATGAACTACAGATTTGAAACATCAGAGACCAAAGCAGGGAGTTGGGGTGCCTCCATCTAAATCAAATTCCACGAGTTGTTAAAAGGAGTCGAAATGATTAAATTACTCGGATACATAGATGTATTAAAGGCGTTTCAAGCCCGAAGGGAAGATGAAAAATGATGGGAAATTAACCGAAACATTTTTCTTAGATTCTTCAACTAGTTCCGGGTAGAAACTAGAAAAGAATCAAAGCATCCTCAGATAAAGATAAACATAGATATAGGCAAACTCTCCAAGGATGAAAATCTTTCTTTGGATGGTCAGCCTGGTGCAATTTCAAGGTATATTATTCACAGGCATTAGTTTCCATCCACCTTATAGATGTGTGATGTAAAAGCAGGTTGAAGAACATGTGAACTACCCATTTGTCCACTGGAATGTGGCCATAGACATATGAACCATCTTCCTACTCTATATGGAATGGAACGTGACTTCATTATCCTTTTGGGCTTAGAGGTTAAAATATATAGAATATGGTCCATTCGCACTTTATAGTGGCAAACAAGAATGTTAGCCAATCCCTACTTAGAACCATGCAGAGGGATCGGCTGTGAATTCTGAATGTTGTTGATACACTGCGGATATTTGATAGGCAATGTATCTAAGATTACACACCAATTGAGGGAGAGAGAAGAGGAGGAGGAGGAGCAAATAGCTCAGAATTTCTCTCCAAAGATTCAGGTTGGGCAGGACAGAATTACTCTCCAGAGTTTCTGGCTGGTGGTATTCTTTAGAAGTTATAGTTTCAGAGAGAAACATAGACATCAAATCCTCCAGCATGGGGTTATAGATTCTATCCCAGGTTACACACTGGGGAAGAGAGAGAAGCGCATCTCACCACTTATTGATTTCAAGATCCTAATATGCCCATTCTCGTGATTAATCATGTTTTCCTCCATTGCTCATTATTACTCTAGCCAGCAAAACATAGCAAGCTTTTGTCTAGTGAATGCAATTTCAAATTATTTCAACATCTTTCACCTATCAACAATTAAGGAGGTTTTTCAGATAACACTACTAAGTACTAAGAGCTACTATGAATAAGTAAAACCTAATCATTTCCAATTCTAGTTTGTTCACATAGAACTATTCCACATATTATGGATGGAATCAAAGTCCATAACTTAGCAGAAGAAATAAAAAGGATCATCCAAAACTGTTCATTCAATAATTTTATGGTTCTGTGTAACCAATGATTGTAAGGGCATAGTTGTCGTGGAGGGAAGCCAAGCCAAAGCAGTGTCTAGGCCCCTAAACAGCACCTGGTTGCCTAAGGCATTACATATAAAGGGGGGGGTGTTCAGGTGTAAAATATTAACGTTTCTTCTTAGTTTTTTTGAATGGGGACTTGTGTAAAAGAACATATTTGGTTCCTTTTACTCATAAATATAAGGGGTTAAATGGCCAAAGAACGTACTCTGCTTAGACAAAAAATATACAGTGAAAAACAAATCGATTAGAAAAGAAGGCAGAAGATGTGTCTCCTTCCTCTGTCCTCCTTGATGCCTTGATGCGTAACAATGGAGATAAAGCTGAAAACCGATCCGAAGATGGATAATATGTGGAACAATTAGGTACTAGATAACCTGCCTCCTTTCTGCTTCTGCTGCTTCCTCTTGTTTGATGTAGATCCAGTCCACAATTGGACCTCCAAAGTTGGTTCACATCTGGTCCAACTTTGCAGTCCAATTAATTCCTCTGTGAAGCTGTCGACCAGATTTATTGAAGGTTTTGCGCCAGCTGTATAGGTATATTCCACCTGCAGATGTGAACTTCCAGGATTTTCTTCTTCTACAGCTAACGTGGATTTATTTCCCAGAATTTATAAGAATCTCGTGGGGCCCAGCCCGACAGCTGTATTTGCTGAACTACTACTGGCGGTAAAGGTTCATCGTGGGTCAAGGACATTATTTAGGGAAGAATAAAGCTGGAAATTAAAGCTTGTGGCCAAGGAAAACTGCCTTACGTGGACTGATTGAAGACTCTTTTTCAGATTCTATTTTTAATTGATTAACTATTAGTTAGGAGTTTTCCTTTGTAATCAGTTAGTCTCCAAGAAGTGTCGTACGAATAAGTCCTATTTTTATTTTCATATTTTGTAATTCCCATTGATTATTAATACAAGAAGAAGGGTAGACCAGCCCTACTATGGAGTTTGAGAAAAAATTGGTTTTATGCCATGGCTGTGAGATACAGTTGAGAGAGTGAGATGCCCAGGTCTTGAGTGGGTGAGAAGCCCAAGGGAGAGAGTGGGAGACTCAGTCCAAACCGATCTTCTTCTTTTCCCCTTCTCCCCTTCCATCGGCTCTCTTTTCTTTTCTTTATTTTATTTTCTTTGGCAATATTACTTCTGTCCGAAGGTGCTTACAGACTCCTTACAAGCTTCAAATTCTTATCTTTTATTGCTTGCTGCTGACTCACAGAACTTGTCCAAGCAGCCATGGTTCTGTTTTCTTCAACAAATTCTGCTGCCACATCAATTCTTCAATTCCGGGCAACCATCCATTATCTTTGGATGAGACTTGGAGGGCCACATCAGCACACCAAGAACTTCATTCAACCAGAAGTTCAGACCTCCTCCTTGTGGCCTGGTTATCGAGTTATAGAAAAATCCCCAAATTCAACCAAATTTCAAGATCTGAAGTAATTTGTGTTCTGTCCAGAATTTTGGTATGATAACTTTGAATTGTTTCCTGTCATAAAACCCTAGATTCGATTGGGATTTGAGCCCCAATTGCGGGTTAATTATTTGAAATTATTTGAGTTCTGATTACTACTATTTTGTTCTCAAATGTATCCTAATCTGTGACCTATCAGCTATGGTATATTGTTCTGGCTTGATGTACCTTCGTCTGGAGCATTTTCTTATTATTTTCGAGTGACACGTTGATCCTGCCTGGGTTAGGTTGTTGAGACAAAGCCTTACATTATCCTTCTTCCATTTTTTTCCTCATTTCCAAATTCCACCCAGCCCACCACCTTTTCTCCCCCTTTTTTTTTTCCTTCTTTTGGTCTAGGCGCCTTCGCTAAAACGCGGACTTACCGCCCTTGGGCTCAATGGCTGCCTGGCCACCAAGGCATTGCCTTGACAACTATGCCATGTGGTCTCCTGCTTTAAAAAATCCTTTTCAGAAAAAATACAATTGTACAAGGTTTTCACCCATGAAAGTTGATATAAACAGTAAAATTTATGCACGCCAATCCAAATATGGCCTAACCAGAAAATTTGACTTATCAAATAATTTAACCAAAACCAGCTTTCAGGAATCTCTATCTGTAACACCAACTTACTTGGAATCAACAGCTAACTTTCTTCCTAACTGATGCCTTTGGTTTCCAGGGTTGGAAAGTTGAACATGTGCAACTGGGAAGAACCTATGCAAGACAAAATAATAGATAAACAACATAAGTTCTCTTCACACTCAATCAGACGTATACTATACATGTGTAGAGTAGTTTTATGACCAGGTGGAATTAGCAAGCTTAGATGATCAGGCACCCTGATGAGCTACATCAAGGGCTGATGGCCACTTCAACCATTGGATTGGTGAAGGAACCCTTCGACTGGTCATATGTCAAATCTCATGGCCCATCATTTCAGCTGCTTTGCAGTTTCAGGCTTCATCTGCCAAAATGTCGATATTTTTAGCCAAAAACAGCCAAAAGAGAAGGCTTTATTTTGGAAGACATGATATACTGCTTTTCAGCTGAAATTTCACCATGAATGGGTGATAAGGGCTACATGTGGACCTTGTTCCAGGTTCAAGCTCTACACATTCCAAATGTGGGTGCCTCCATTAGTGGTGGACTCCACACTCATCTCACTACTTCAAGTTTGAAGCCAAAACGAACATGGAATATTGCTCAAAAGTGGCATCCAAGTGATAAAGAAAGATGCCACAATATTAAGGACCTCTTTGGTTTTTTTTTTTTTTTTTTTTTTTTTTTGATATTTTTTCATAAAAACGTTTTGATTGCATTTGGTATTATTTATGTGGAGCTTGTTTCTATTTAAAAAAAAAATTGATAACACACGAAAACCAAAAAGAGATCAAGAGTCATTTATGTGTTTTGGCCAAAATTGATTTTTAGTTATTTTTGCGCTGAACTTTAATAAGCACGTGCTTAAAGTCCCAATAAGGAGAGGTAAAGTAGTCATTTGTTTTGTAATTAGAAATCCAAGCCCCTTGCCCCCTCTCTTCAGTCCAAAGTGGAGAAAGTTAGTTGTAAGGAAGATGGGTGAAGGGAACATCTCTTCACCCATTTCTTCAAAAAACCATTTTGCACATAGGGATACCAAACTATTTCTCACAAAAAACCATTTTTGTCAAGTAGTTCCCAAACCATTTTTATGTTTTGATAAAAATTGGTTTTCATTAATGATTTTTGTTAAAGAGGTAAAAATCAAAAAGAAAGATGATACCAAAGAGGGCCTAAAATCACCAAGTGAAATTTCTAGTCTTGAAGCTTCAGACTCCCTTCAGAGCACATTCCAATTGTCATTTCGGGATAAAAATTAACTGGAGAGATAGGTACAGGATCCTCCATGGCATTGACCCACCCATGTCTGTCATGTGGCAATTTGTGAACTTTATCAAATCTCTCACCCACTGGGATGATTTTACAAAACCCTAGAGAAAGCGAGAGCTATTAAAAATATACATATTTTACCTGTGCATTTCATTGCAAAATGCAAGAAAAGAGAGCTTCCCAGACTCAGAAAGAACCACCAGAAGATCTCTTCCCTGTGTCTACAAAAGCAAGAATTACTCGCCATAATTAATTTAACTTCAACAGTTAAAATTCTGATAACTCTCTTTCAAATAATTTTGTTTAAGTTCTTTTTCATAAAAGACATAACTAGATAGAAACATCTTATAACATGATAACATCCATCCCCATTTATCTGTCCACAGAAAATACTTCGTAATACAAAATGCTTCATAATAAATCAAATGTGCTGGAAACTTAGTAGCGTAAAAAAAAACAAACAGACCTGTGGAATTGGTGCATGGAACTTTTCATTCCAGCGCACAATTGCAAGATCCTTTATTGTTCCAAACACAGCCTGTTCACAAATAGACTGTACCACCCCATCCTCACCAATTACTACCAACTCTATAGATGTTTCCTGATCAGAATATCGTCAAGACATCAAATACCATATAAAAAATATTGTTACAATGAAAAGGATCAGCTAATTGTTATATAAGCATATAAAATTCAAAAAACAACGTAACGGTACACCGCCCTGCCAAAAAAATCAAGCCAAAAAGGAACCACAAGTTAGCCATGTAATACTTCTAAGTTCTAAATATGTCTATCCTCCATTGACTAGAACAAGCAGTTTATTCAAGACATCCCACAGCTAAATCATTGCCCACTGGGCCCAAGTGGTATTCTGACAAATATTCTCCCATTTGGATCATACGGACAATGTAAAGAGTAAATGGTTTCCACGAGAATGTGGATCCTACATGTTTGATGTTTCTACTTTGACAATAACTGCATTCCTGCTAAATGCACCGAGCTTTGTTTGCACCATCAAGTTCTAAAATGCCCACTGAAGAGATGTGAAATGTGAACAATGTCTCAAATATGAATAATATTTACTATCCACATTTCATTTTATGAAAAATACTCAAAGACTGGATATAATGTAAGAACTCAACTCAACTCACTAAGCCTCATTCCAACTACATACCATATGCAATTCTTTAAGAAATAAAAATGTGTGGCATACATTAATATACAGTCATCAAATTACAATTTACCCTAAGTCATCCTATAATATTTGTTTTGTGCTATGTTCCACAATTGATTTGCCACAAAAAAAAAAAAGCATGTTCCACAGTTGTACATCAGGAGCAAACTTTCAATTAACTACCCTACAATATCACCAGACACAGAAGTGAAACAAACTAACTAAGACCTAGGCAGGAGCAATACTTCACGCCAAGAAATAACTTCTTGTTTCAAGCTCCTGTTAAAACAACGGGCTTCTTCAGAAAATGCATTTGTTTCTACTTAATAGAAATGGAAAAAAACTAAGCTCCCATTACTTCCGCAAAGTCGACTCTCTATGGTGCATAGATTGAAGGGTTTTATTTCAGGTAAGACTCTCCAAACTGGAAATTAGGCTAAACTCCCAAAAGACAACCACACCCTAAGTTTGATTCTCTTCCAACTTTTTGTACCATTTGAAATTAAATTTGAAACCCACGAAAATCTATCCCATACCAGGGAACAATTGAAGAGTGAAGCAAACGGCGAGTGACGGGCATCATCTCCTAATGATGGTTAAAGATGTAACACTCGCTATTGAATCTGGCAAAGAAACCAATGGAACTAATAAAGTAGGGTGATTTTGAAATTCATCAAAGGTTTTAAAAGGTATTGAATGACATCGCAGAGAAAGTAAGCATTTTCTTTTCCGAAATAGAACCTTCCCAAAGACAACGTCGAATGACGAAGAAGAGCGGAGATGTCCACGAACGGCCTGAAGAACTGCAGTTCCCTTAAGCACGCACTTTGCTACATAATGGACGCCTTTCGAAACTGGTCGGGACTGAGCAGAAGGCGAGTCTTCCTCTGAGGTAGCCATTAACGTTTGTCCCAAAACAGATCTCCTCTTAACAAATGTTCCGCGGCCTACTGCTTCCAAATACTTCTATTAACTCAATTACCCAAACCCACCACACAGAGAGAGAGAGAACCCGATTCTGATTCATCCGGGTTTGACCGGTTTTTATTGATCAAACCATGTTAATTTAAAAGGTTAAGGGTGCGAGATGAAAGTCTCATGCACGATTTTAAATGATAGAAGGAAATGAGGAATCCTCTTTTTTTCCCACTCTATTCGTCGTTTTCCTTTCTGTTACTTACGTACTTGCTTCTTTAGGATTTCTTTCCATGCCATGAATCCCCAAATTGGTTCACTTTCTTCCATCAGAGCTGGCATTTGTTAGGAACCTTCCCCACTTATGTGATAATACAAATATGAAAAGATATATTGATCAATTTCAATCCTTACCTCAACTTCATTCAAGTATCCAGGTGGGACCATAGGAGTAGCAATGGACAGATGACAACATAAAATGTTCCGAGTGAAGCACAACTTGTTGAAACTGTGAAAGTTTCAAAGCAAAGCTATGATCTTACAACAGTTATCTAAGACCTTGGATTTGTCTTAATATACTTTTGAGTAATATCCACGTAAAGCTTGAAGATTCTATATACATAGGTAAATTGCACCGGTTTAGAATACGTTTAATCTAGCATGGGCTACATAAGCCCCGAGTAGTTTATCGGATAAATTATGTTGTCAGGCATTCCTGGCCCACAAAGCTAAAGTTCTATTAAAGAGCATTTCGGTTCTGAACCACCATCCAAGCACTATTACCTTCATTTAAAAGAAGATCAATGAGGATTTCCTAGGAAATCAAGTCATAGGCACGGAGGTTCATAACTAGGTCGACTACTCCAAGAGCACTCATCCATAAAAATTAGTCACTAGCACAAAAAATACTCGAGAGATGTAACCTAAGGGTGTCAATTTCAAACTGAAATTGAATACCGAAATCGAAAACAAACCAAATTAACCAAACCAAAATCGAACCTAATTTATTCGGTTTAAATATGTGAGTATGCTATCTGGTTCAGCTTGGTTTCAGTTTAAGGTGTCAGAATTGTCGGTTCAAATCGAAAATCGAACCGAATTACTCTTATTAGGGGTGTCAATTCCTAAACCGAACCGGTAAAACCGGCCGGACCAAACCGATAACAACACGGACCGAACCGAACCGAAGCCTTATTGGTTCGGTTCGGTTTCGAGTATTGCAACCCCAAAACCAAACCGAACCGCACCGAAAACCGGATGAACCCGAAACCGGCTCAAAACCCGGACCGAAGCCGAAACCAAACCGGTAAGAAACCGAAACACTCCAAAATTCATTAAAAAAAAATCAAAATTTGCATAGTTTTGTATACATTTGTATGGAAAGTCGAATCCAAACTAGACCAAAAACCAAAACCAACCCGGTTACAAATCGATTTAAGAAACCGAAGACAAACCGAAATCAAACTGCACCGAAACCGGAATTTGCTTATTGGTTCGGTTTCGGTTTCAACTTTCCCACACCGAAACCGACTCAACCCGGACCGAAACCGAACTGGACCGACCGATTGACACCCCTAGCTCTTTTCATTCAAGAGTGTTTTCTGCAAGTTTTTTTTTTTTTTTTTTTTATAAGTGTTTTTTGCAATTTATCATCACATATTTACAAGCTAATATAACTTTGGACTTAACAATGGTCATAAGGCCCATAACTTAAGCCCACTATGGCCTTTGGTCTATCACAGTCATAGTTCAAAAGTGGAACAATTTTCATGACTGAATTAAAACTGAGGTATAAAACCGAATTAAAACTCCATACCATAACTGAAATCAAACCAAGCTGAATTGAATCGATTTGAGTATCTAAATACGGAATCGAGTCGATTCTCGATTCGATCATGATCCACTTATCATCATTTGGAACCGAGCCAAATAACCGAAACTGAACCAATTGACATGTAACCAACGGGAAACCACAACTGAATCGGTGACTTGGTTCCTAAGTTATGTAATACTCCACACGGCACACACGCGTTAACATTCCGTGTGAGAGAGAACAAAAATCACAATCTTATAGAACGAATTAAACACAGGTTTCTTTCCCGCGTCCCCTCCCTTTCATTCGTAGTTCTTTAAATGAGGAATAAAGTTGCAGATGGTTTATTTAGTTTATATCTCTATCTCTCTATCTGTGGCTTCAATTTTTCTAGATGACTAGCAGAACGAAAGCAGTGGATTGCTACCGTAGGCGAGGAGTTTGAAACTCTTTTGATCAATGCAGATATCTCTGGTGGATCGTATCCATGGAACAATCAAAAACAAGGTTCGAACTTTGATTTGTGAGGTTTCATCTGAGATCAGAGGATGAAACTCTTCCATCTCTAATGGTTTTTGTTAATTGTTAAAACTGCAAGAGTGAAATGTATAGAGTCTACTGTAGATTCATATATCAATTTTAAAGTGATACGGTTGATCCAATAGTATATACATCCATTGGAACAGTCTTTGTGTTATGGTCCTAATCACACATTGGTTACACAAGTGATTTGATGTGGGTTGTTGTGGTCTTGGGTTTCCTCATCGGCTTATCTTATAAGTCGAGGGTTTTTCTCTCTCTGTAATGCAAATAATACTGAGAGGTGTGAGGTACGAGCGCTGTAATCTTATTCTTCATTGATAGTGAAGCAGGATCTCATCTTATTAAGGACATAGGCAACCTTGCCAAACCTCATAAATCGGTGTGCATTGTTTGTTCTGCTTTCCATTATCTTCTGCATGATTTTAGAATTGTGTTTCTACAATTGCCCCCTAGTTTTATGCCATCTTGTATGTTTCGCTGTGGAGAGTGCAAATGAAAAGTGTTCTCCCTCCCATTTTATTATTATGGAATTACTTTTCCAATTATCTTCATTTAGGGTCATTTATTTTTATAGAATTATTTTTCTAATTATTTTTCCTACTGATTTACCTCATGGCTGGATAGATAAATGTTTTGATTTATGCAATTATTTTTTGACTGTGGTTGCTGAATATCAAAAGCTTATTACGCGGAATCCCATTATTTTTTTTTTTTCTTGGAACGAGCCATCTAGGGCCAAATTGAATCAGAATTTAATGCCCATGACTATTGACTAGGCTAGATCACTGAAATCTAAATGATTTGTCAATTTTATTGAGCTAACCATTTTCACTTTCATGTCATGGTTTCATGAAAATGTGGAGGAAGAAGATAAGAATCATCCAAAACCTATAATTGTGTTGCAAAAGAATATAGTCTTATCTCTTTTCCCAGACAATGAAGCTCGATTCAAATGGCACTAACAGTATAGTTCTTTCCTTAATCTAATATAAATAAATATATATATATCCCATATATCTATATATATATATATATAAATATATAAATAAAAGAATAAAGGTACGATCTTAACTTGAAACAAGCTTTGTTTATTGCAATCTTGTCTGTACTTAGTATATACTTTTGTCTTGGAAATGACTTGCAAGATAGACTTAATTAGTAGATAAATCTGTGATATGATTTTTTCGTAGACCACCCATGTTCACAAAGTTATAGTATTATATAGAGAGTAATAATATATCTAATTGTCTATATATACAATTCCCTTCTTCTTAAAGAGAGCATCACGAAGATAGTGGGAAAGGGGGAAGGGACCCAAAACACTCCAGAGAGAAACAAATCTGCCAATCAATCTTGGATGGATGCATGCCTACCTGCATGCTGTCTTGTATCTTTGGTATGATGACTTGGAGTAGTACTCCTAGGATTTGTTGTACAAATTAAAGGAGAGTTGATTAATTTCTCTTTTGTTCACTTTGCAAACATCACATGCTCAAGTAGTTTAAAATACATTTAATATATTTATTTTTTCAATATTTGCACATGTGCCCAAGGTTCAAAATCTTGGATTTTGGTTAGTTTTTGACGAAGATTTAGGCTAGAAAATTGGGTAAAAAATTGAGCCAAAGCAAGAGAAAATTACGGAATTTTCAAAATTCCGGTAATGTTAGGTTTCATTTCGGGGGCAATTGAGACATCCGAGATTTCAGAGTTCTTGAAGCATGAAAAAAATATTAAGATATTAAAAGTTATAGAAGTATAACCTAACATTGGTTATAGAAGTTCTTCATGAGGAATCCCTTTGAATTCAAAAGGGTAAATATAGAGTGGTAGGTAGTAAAATAATCCATTAATATTGCTTTTTCTTGAATGTGTTGACCTGGTTGGATGGAAGTTGACAAAATATCCTCATCAATTGATTGTAGTTTCATATTCATCCCATATTTCAAGTTGGGAAGCCAATGGTAAAACATCAGTATCCAGTCCTAATCAGTGCCTTAATTTAACCTGACACATATGTTCCCTTCAAGCCCTATCCACCAAGAAACCTAAAATATTCCAACAAACAACCCCTTAGAATACTGACTTTACTTGATAAATTCTGATGTGAAGGTTTAGTTGATGGATGAAAAGTTTTTAATTGACTTTACGCGGCAAGAATGGAAATGAAATTCTTCTACTTTGAAACACGTTTTCTATTCTTGCATCCCACACAAGACTTCCTCCAATCACAGTTAAAAGCATTTAGCAACTAACACTTAGCTTCTTTTACTTCCTCACACGGTTTCTAACTTTCTTTCTTATATCACGGACAAGACTTCCTCCAGTCACAGTTTAAGCATTTAGCAACTTAAGAACTTACTCTGTATCTACTCTGTATCCAAAATAAAGTCAATTATGCTAAACATATAGCTTTTAATTAGAGAATTAATAGCTTAAAAAATTTATATCATAGTTTCTTATACAAGGGTTGATTGTTTCTTCTGATCTATCTCTAAGCTGTAAAGCCTCTCCTCAAGAGGGTTTTGAAAATATGAATATGGAAAAAATCAGGAAAATTTATATCATAGTTTTCTTATACAAGGGTTGATTGATCTTCTCATTTTCCTTGTTCTCAAATCCATTGGTAAGGATTTATATTGAAAGAGGGAGATCCTGTGATAATTGGTAGAAATTATAAATGGCATCAGTAGAGCTGATCCATTGAAACAAGGAATCATGGGCTTCAAGGGTTTCAAAAGAAAGTTTTGCCTCCAATTGGTTTTGTCTGTCATAATTTAACCCTATCAGACATTGTAAGTTCTATTGATAACACTTCCGAACACCTGAGTTTGTTATTCTACTTCATTGCTGATTACAAATTGTCCAACTTCTTTCTTTGATGGGCATTCAGACCCAAAATATTCTACAAGTTATGTAAAATTTTTCACTGGTGTTCTACAAAAAGATAAAAAAATTAAAGGAATGCCTAATAACTTATCTACACAAAAGAATTTGTCTGAGATTTTCCCTCATCTGAGATCAGATCTTGTGGTTGCTGTTTTTGCTCTTCGCAATGTGCTTGGTGTTGACACCTTTGGGCTCAAGCCTGTTGAATTCCTAGGAGAGGAGTTAGCTCTAGCACTTCTGGGAGACAAGTTTACTTGCTCCAAAACACGGAATTGAAGCTCCGAGGGGTAGTCCCTCATACAGCCAATACGGGGACCAGCTCCTGTTGTCCATTTGCAAGATAACTGTTTTCCCAATTGATAAGAAGTCATTCCTTTATGTGAATTAATCCTCCGAAGGATTGATTCCTTGGGAACTATTTCTTCTTCATTTTCTTCATGATCTAAGTTCTGCTTAGGAACCATGTAAACTTGTTCTGTCCCTAATGATTTTTCAGCTGTTTCATAACCACCCAATAGAGACTCTGCTGAGAATTTTTCCTCTCTTGTAACTGCACACGGATTGCTGCACTCTGGTCTCTCAAATAGATCATTCCTTTTGGGTATTTCAAGGTTAGCCAATTTTCTATGCAAGCTAAGAGACCTCTTTGACTCTGCAGATTCTGCCTCACTTTTTGTATCTTGTCCCATTGAATCCGTTTTCTCTTGTTCCAAGTCTTCGTTCATGATGTCTTCTGTATCCAAATATGTCACCTTTTGGGTCAAGTACTCCCCAGATGAGTTGCTTCTAAAAACTCTCCTACTATGTTTGCTCATAGATTCTTCTTCTTCATCAGGACTTTTCTGAAACAGAACAGGAAATAAAGGTGAATCAGTGAGTGCCTATATGTTTCTCTTTTTCCTTTCCCCACTGGAGATATCTTAGATATTATTGAAAGCGAGGTAAGATTGTTTTTTTTACCTTCACATCGGAGAGATCCACTTTATGCTCCTTGAGGAATTGCACAAATTCCGCAAAATTTTCTTCTGTGGGTCGATAATGCCCACTGTGAGGCCACACAGCCTGTTAAAAAAAATTCAAATAGACACTTATTTTAGCAACATATCATTGTGGAAAACAAACCAGAGAAGATACACAATCTAATTGAGACATTGGCAGTCTTTAGTACCTTAAGTATACCATTATTTACAACCAATCTTCCTGCTGCAGAAGTGGCACCTCCAGCCAAGAAACTTGAATGCTGAAACCGGCCTTTTATCTTCTGGCCGACATACAATGTCTTTGATGTGCTGAGGACAAATATCCATTTAGCATCCTTGGCTCCTTCATTAGTGTCAAGGAGTTTCCCTGTCTGCTTGTAGAAAAATTTTCCTTCCTCCACCACAACCTCATGAGTCATTCTTTCTGTCTGCACTACAAACAAATATTTATTTGTAAGAAGACCCATTTAATCTAGGGAAAAATCAAATCAATGCTAGGAAGGAAGGCTGGCTCACCGGGCCGAGATACTTGATGCACTGTTGTTGAAGCTTTGATCGAGTGCATATGTCCACAAGATTGACCTCCTTCCCTTCCCCTATATCAAGCCTGCATTTTTTTAAACAATTCTTACTTCTCAAGTGAACTATTTTTTGAATCTCAGAACATAATTTAAACAATTCTTGCTTTTCAAGTGAATTAAGTTTTGAAAATTACCAGTAGAAGAAGGGTTGTCTGCTGTCACAATGGAGCCAATTAACATAATAGAATTGAAGATTATGTCCATAACGATGCCTTGGATCAATCTGTCAAGAAGAATAATATCAACATTAACGAATTGATACTCAAAACCAACATTTTGGAGGTATTGCTAAAGGCCCAGGACTGACCGCCTCAAGCCAATGCTGTAAAGCAAGTTTCCGAGCCTTGTCATCCTTGGACAAACCTTTACCCACCTGCAAAAGAACAAAACCTCTGGTTCAGATAAAATTTAAATTTTATCTATAAATAGAAAAAACATATCGATTCTACTAGAAATTACCTTGGCAGCTCGGGTTCTCGCTCTTGACCATCGTGAAATTGCAGTCTCTTGTTTATCAATATCGAAGAATGAACTTCGCTTGAGTTCTGCGAAGTCCAACAACTTCCACCATTGGTGCTCCACAAGAACCGCACAGTCTGCGAGCTTTCTTCTGGTTCGGAAGCTTTTGTATACTTTCTGCAACTTAAGTGCGGCTTCATGCTTGGGGCTGCCTGAATCCAACGTGGGTGTGTGGGGGATCTTCTCAATATTTGTTGCTGGAAATGGGTTAGTGATCTCTTTGCTCTTAGAGCTGACGGATCTAAGGATCACTTCATTCTCGTCCTTTATTGAGATCATGGTTTCCTTATCAAAGGAAGGAGGCTTTAGTGAGATCATGGTTTCCATTTCTGGCATTTTAAAGCTGACTGAACCTTCTAAGAGCATCTTTCCAGAGCCAAGGGATTTCAGTATTTTGGGTTCTGAATTTCGACCATTGAAACTGACTGATCTTACTGTTGTGCTCACGCTGTCACCGTCGAAACTCATGGATCTCACAGTCATAGCTTCAAAGCCATCATTCAAATCCTCAGAATCAGCAAAAGGGCAGGAAAAAAATATCCCCATATACCTAAACAAGAGGAGTATGTTTTTTCTACTGAAATCCTGTCTGATGGAGGACCAGATCTTCCCTGTTAAGGCAAGAACATATGAGCAAATCTTATAGCCAATAAAGAGAAAACAATTCATCTAAAGCTTATTTTTATTAAACTATTATCGCCCAATAACTTGAAAATCATTCTAAAAAACACTAAATTAAATGCTGCAAACCCAAACCAGACAACGAAACCCAATTTGAGTATATTTTGAAACCCAGACTCCCATATGATCAACCAAAGAGAGTACCCATATCCAAACAACCCAAATTGAATAGAAAACGAACAAAACCCATTTGCATATTCTCTACTTTCCTCCAAATAACTTCATAAAAAATCTTAATAAGCAAACCATGAGGTACCCAATACAGATTATCCAATGACAGAAATAAAAACAACCCATTAAACCATGTAAAACGTAGGGCTAAATATTTTACCTGGAACCTGCCGATTGACACGCAGAGATGAGTTAACTTTCTGTTTTCCGGTAGTGAGGGGTTTTGGAGGTGGAGATAGTAGAAAGAAAAATATTTGGATACAGAAAGAGGGAGAAGAAGAAAACACAAATGAGGAGATGCAGACTGGTGGGGGTATTTATAAATGCAGTAGAACCCGAATCAAAGGGGTTGGTTTGGATATTACAGAGTAGCTTCCATCGCTGAAGCTTGCTTTGATTTTTCAAAAACGTTGGCTCATTCGGCTTATCTTCTTCTTACTTAAATAGAGAAACTACGGAGAGAAAAGAGGATACAGGGTAACAAGTAATAACAGATTGACTTCAGGGTCTCTTCTTAGTTCTCAACCCCCCCCCCCTTCTTCTTCTTTTTTCATTATTTTTATTTTTTTTATTATTATGACCACCTCATCTAACACATAATCTCATATTTGATTAAGATTCAATAAGCCACCCACCAGGTTTTTTATTTTTTATTGTTTTTTGTATTAAAATAAATTAATTCATTTGTAGGCGAAGCCCTTCAATTCATCTATTTTTTTTTTTAGGTTTATTTTAGGGGAAAGCTTATGGCCAGGAGGATGTTCACCCACCATTCTAGGATTTTAAGTACTCTCCTTTTAATACGGGATTAAAAATACCAATAGGGTTACTTATCTCTTTTTTTTCTTTTTCTTTTTTGCATTTTTTTGCTATTGATATTAGATAGAAAAGTTTAGTGAATACTTTAGCTAGATCTATCAAAAAAAAATAATAATAATACTTTAACTAGTAAAAATTTATTCATGTTATACAATTAAAACCTTTTAATTTTTTTATACTGTTGTTTGCCATTTTTGCTGTACAGTTGTACTAGGGAGATATGAAAGATATCAACAGTAACTAATCAAAGGCTTTTAATTGGACCTAGACCTGGACCAACAACAATGTAAAGATTTCATTAAAAAAATAATAATAAATAACGTGAAGGAACTTTTCAATATTTTTGACTGCCTATGTATTTTGCGACTGTTTAAGAAAGAGGGAGCATTGAACATTCTATGCATTTTAAGGAATGCCCCAAGTAATGGTTTTGAATGTGACACTAAAAAGCAAACAAAGTTTCTCATAAAAGTCTAGCCTCTTTAATCATTAAGAGTTTTTTCAATAAGTGAAACATTTGAGGTGTAACTATGCATGCAAGGTTATAAGTAGTGTCAAAATTATCTGTAAATGTTGTATTGGTGTAGTGAATATGGGGAGGTTGGAAACTTTTTGAGATGTATGCCCATATGTTTTCAGTTGTCTAATGTTCATTGCACCTGACCGTTCACTATAGAGGATATGGATTTATAAGTATTATTATAAGAGGCCATACTAATCTCTGGTGGAATTGATATCGATACGTTAGTATTAGTATAGTTTTGGGCTATATTAGTCTAAGATTGAAATAAATTTGAAAAAAAGACCATCTATTGATTGATACCACTCAACACTGAGACAATCTTTTTTTTTTTTTTTTTTTAATGACAATCAAAGGTATTTCTTATTAACAATATAAAACATAATCTAATAGAATAGTAAGTTTTGAGTGGGTCGATCTTGGTCTTGCCTCCCCTTCATCAACTACATCCATCCACGACACCCCAACCCTCTTGAGTCCTAATTAAATAATAATGTTTTGCATAAAACAGTATATATGCATGCATGCATGTATGTATGTGTGAGTTATTAAAATGTCACTAAATGGTCCAAGTCAAATTGGTTCGACCGAGATTTATTTTCCCTAAAATGGAGGGAGGAAATAGCAAATTATAATTATTGTATATAAAATAAAGGACGTCGGGACAGTGAGAAGAGTCGGTCACTGGTCTTCACCGTCACCGACTGCGTCCAACTCCGACCAAAAGGTAAGAGGCGAAAAGTGGGGAGAAGAAAAAAGTGACTAAAAAGGGAGAAGTCAAACAAACCTCAAAAACCTTTTATGGGGTTGGTGGTGCGGGGAGAGAACGATCTTATAGATAGACAATTCATTGTCATCTCCAACTGTCTTTTCGAATCCCCATGCATCACCACCTCATTTTTTTTCAATTTAAAAAAATAAAAAAATAAGGAAAATAAGAGCAAGTGAGGGTACTTGGTACCGTACAGAGACTTTCAATGTTGCACTCTAACTCTCTGCTATATCTGATTCCTTGTAATTCCCAATTATCCTCCAAATGGATGCTCGTACTGTTTGCATTGGTCTAATATATGTTCTGGGAGAAATTGTGGAATACATTTTAGTTGAATCTCATTGTATGGGGTTGATTTCTATCCTCTTCAACCAAAGTCCCCCTCCTCCTATAAATGTGTTTTTTATTGTGCAAAATATTCAGCATATCTCTACTTATTTTCAGAATTATTCTTTCATTTATGTTCTGAAGAATACCACTATGGTTGTTGATTCCTTGGCTATGAAGGAATTGTCATTGAGATGTATGATAAATTGACCTATATCCACTCCATGACTAGTTCATATTTGTAATATTGACTCCATGTGTAGGGTACACCTATTCAATAAAATTTCTCTTTAAAAAAAGAAAAAAAAGAGAGGTTGCACTCTAACTACGTACACCTTTTATATATCAACGTGGCAGGACAGCGAACAACCATGTGGATAAACCCTTGTGCTATGTTTGCTAGCCTAAATAGAAAGACGAACGTCGCGGGTAGTTTCTTCTTGACTGCATATTATATTTGAAGATCCGTCAGTGGCATTTTAGTAGTTTTAAGTAACCGCCAAGGCTTTAACGAAAATTAAAAAAAAAAAAAAAAACCGGCCAAGGCAGCTGTATAGCACAACACACACTGTGTCCTACATTTATTATGAATGATTTGAGGGTTGACTATTAGGAGGAGGAACAGCTGTGCTGTACACCCTTTTTCCCATTTTTAATAATTTTTTAAAATTATTTGTTTATTTATAGGGTGGTGGGGTGTGGTGGACTTGTAGTTTTTCTATAAAAGAAATATTAAAAAAAATCTTCTCAGTCGTACTATTCAGCTCGGACAGATGTTGGAGTTTGCAGTGAGCATCACCGATTCCCCGACCTAATGACGACATCTCTTAGAAGTTAGAAGTACTAATCAAAACGCTCTCTCCCTCTCTCTCTCTCTCTCTCTCTCTCTCTCTCTTCTCTCTCCCTGCCTCCTTCTGTGTGATATATTAGAGGAGGCAGTGAGGCACTACCAATTAAGTACCAAGTCAAAGGGGGAGGGAGAGTCCATCGAGGCATCAGCACAACACAACGCGTTTTCTACTTGTCTTGTGGGCAGCACCGACGTTACGGTCAGTGGTCGACTGGTCCTCCCATCCCTGCGTAATGTTACCGTACTGTGATTTAAAAAAAAAATACAACAAGATCTTCATTATCCATCTACATCCTTCTTTATTAATCCGACTTTTGTCAGATAGTGAGAGGGAGGTTATCCAATGCACAGTTGCCTTACCACAAACACCCCGTCGCCTCTCCACTCCATGTACGCTCCATGTACATGCATGATGCAGACATGGTCTTTTGTTCTAAAATATAATTGTTAGATCAAATACCAAGAAACATAAATAATAAAGAGACAATAGATCTGTACAACATTGAGATTTAACGAGGTTCACACACGAAGGTGGTGTGCTACGTCATCAGGCGAAGAAGAAGATGATTCACTATGCAGAAGAAAGATTACACCCTAGCAGCGGCGAGAAAAAACTCGCCCTGAAACCCTAGCTGCGTGAAAACCCTATAATACAATGACTTTCTCAACAAGCAACAGTACATTATATATACTCCAAAATCGTGGGTCAACCCATCGGGTCGTGGTCGATCCGGTCGAATCATACCGCGGGGGCGTAGCTCTCGCACCCCCATACAAGATCAGTGATGGGCTCCGGGCTTGGGCCTATCAGGCCAACCCCTCTGCTTCCATCACAGATCTCATAAAAATTCCCATTTGGGTCGCCACCAAAATATGTCGGATTGTGTCAAACTTCAAAACGGGTCAATAATTCGAGACAAACTTAACAATAGTGTATATGAAACATGTATAGGTGTAATTGCATAAATGATACTTGATACGATACCATTACAATTAAGTAGTATTAGCAAAAAAATGACATTGCATGATTGGTATCGTGTCAATATTAGTATCGATAATGACTAATATGACTATTGATAATGATATCTATAATTGTGTCTACACATGTAAGTCATGTGTCAACATTTGTTCCACTTGTTGCCATTTAGAAATTGAATAAGAGCATTTTTATATAAACAAAAGATCGTCACTCATTTAAAGGAAAAATGTCATGTAAATTCCATCACTTTGTAATTGCGAGCTAACAACTTCGTTTTTTCCTTATAAACATTGCTATTCTTACTAAAGAGGGATAGATAGGCACACGGCTCTGTGCGTAACAGCAAGCTAGTGGAAGGATAAATATATATATATATATATATATATTTTTTTTTTTTGTTTTATCTACACAACTAGGAAACTGCCCAAGGGGACTTCACACACACACTAAAGGGGGAGGATGGGATTTAAAGGAAATGCATGTGGTAGGAATTGATCCCTAAACCACAAACCTGACGCCTGCTCTATAAACAGAATAATAATGAATGCTAACTTATGATACACCAGCAATGTGTCCAATGTTTTCCCAAAATATAAATTATAAACATGATCATCAGACTGGGTAGGTTGAATTTGGTAGACATCCTCAGTAGGTTGCAAGCGTCTTAGGAGGTCAGGGACTCACAGGATAGGTTTGAATTAATTCCATGTCTTCACTATATGTTCCAAAACGACGTCCTTGGAGGATGGGTCCATAGTCCCCTGCCATTGGTTGGGAAATAGGTTAAAAGTCTAAAAGTCTACCAATCAAAGTTTGAGTTTCATTTTTATTGATCGTTCCATGTAAGAGTGGGGTGGGTCCTCTACTCCTGTTAAGAGTCTTCATCATTCTTTCCAGTGATGTAATCGTAAAAAATTACTTAGGAGTCAGTATCAGATTGGTTGTGTCAGTTTCATAGTAATATTGGCGATGACTGCTATAAATTGATTGATTGATATGGTATATTATTTTATAAAAAAGATCCAATATGACCGATACATATTAGTATCAATACCCGACAGAAATTAGTATCATTGTAACAGTAGAGATATGAGAAGAAGATTGCAACAAAATGGATATGACATGTGGGACATTCGGTTTGGGTTCTTCCCACTGGGTGGGTCCTTGAACCGTGTCACCCACTTATCTGCCTCTGACTTGAATTCTATACACTTCTATGGCTATATTTTCTATTTTCCTACACTACTCAGCACGACAAGGAAAGTCTAGTGTCATGAAAATCCAATTCTTAGGTCTCGATCTCATTGTGATTGATGTTTTACATTAATATGAAATCGACCGGCTGACACTCTCATTGGAAGCATGAAATGGGTAGGGGACTCTGACAATAACTTTTAGACCTAAATATTCATAGAATTACTCAAGACCTTCAATTGGTCAAAAGAGTTTCTTTTAATCCTAACTTCCTAAGAAAAGAAAAAAAAGAAAAAAAAAATTCAGTTCCTTCATTCACAAGAAACTCTTCTGGTTATAATTATGAGCTCTAATATCCCTAGGACCCCATCTTGCATCACAGTTTCCCCATCACTTCCAAAATCTTGACTCGTCGTCCTTACATTCTCTTTCCATGCAAGTGTCTTTAATTGACCTCCCAAATCCATTAGTAAGACTATCATTGATCTGGGGTTAACTTTTTTTTTTTTTTTTTTTTTTTTGATGGATGACCTGGGGTTACCTTAATATTATATCAATACCTTTGATGTATTAGTCCATAACAACGGCAAAATCATTCACTACAATTCGTATCAGTCAATCCATATCAGTATCATTTAAATCCATGGTGGTAGCTTTCCTGACCGTGCTCTCCTGCTTTCTATCCTTTCCCAAATTCTCTTATCAGCCAATCTGATTTGGTATCATTTATATCTTGGGGTTACACTATCTTTGGAAGCCAAAAAAATAAAAGAAAAAATAAATTATTATGTCTTTTGTATTATTTCCTTGACTTCGAAAATAGTCTTACTTTATAGGTCAACTCTCTTGCTTTGGTCTAAGCCCAACCCAACTATCCTAGCAAGTCAAACCCAGCAGGCCCCCTCCTCCACGCATTTTGGTTAGAGTTTACTATGACCCTTTAATTGATTCGAGACAGGTTTAGCATGTTGGGCCCAACCCAACCCAGTTAACGAGCAAAGTTGTGTCTGACTTTCCTCATCCATCTCCACGTTCTCATGGGGAAGGAAGCCAACAAGAAAGAAGGTGAAAACTACAAAGCTATTTCTAGTTCTGAGAACTTGATGTGGCCACTCCCAAGTCCCAACGTCAGATAATTAGGGCATCCTTTCTAGCTAGTTTCTAATACTCAAATTTGACAATTTTGTTTTACTGGCCCATATGATCCCAAGTCCCAACGTCAGATAGTTAGGGCGTCCTTTCTAGCTAGTTTCTATTACTCAAATTTGACAATTTACTGGCCCATATGACCCCATTATGTATTGAATATATATATATATATATATTTTTTAATACACGACCTATGGTCTATCCTTATTATTATGGATAAATGGGTAAAACCCGGGTCCATGTAAGACCTCACAACCCACGTAAAATGAATCATGAAAAAATTTTCATCCGGGTGGTCCCAATGAGGTGGAGAAGAGATGAACATAGGAAGAGGTGTAGTCCTTGCAGAAGCACAACACTAAAATGATGTAGAAAAGAATGAGAAAATAAGAATAATTAATCACATAATGTACATAGATATTTTGAGGTTTGGCAAGATTACTTACATCATTGATGAGATGAGTTCCTACTTTGCTATCAATGGATAATAGAGTTACAATGCCCGTCCTCACACCTCTCTCAGCTTGCTTACAGAGAAAGAAAAATCGCTATAAAAATATAGCGAAACCCTTTATAGGAAATTTACAAAAATACCCATATAACCTATGGCCCTACGAAATCTGATTACTTTTGCCACGGATGAAATTTAAGGCATCATTTCCTCTAACATCTTTTTCCAAATTCCAACTAAGCTATCTCTTTGGGATTGTATTGAATATCTTTTTCTTTTCCAACTAAGCTATCTCCTTGGAATTCTATTGAATATCTTTTCCTTTTCCAATGCAGCCATAATTTAAAAATTATGATTAGGGATGACAATAAAATCAGAGAAATGGATAACCTCACCTCTTGGGGTTGGTATAAATATGGTGCATGCTTTGATGGGTAGAATTATGTTTTTTCTTGAATTATTGATCCGTTTTGAAGATTAACCCGCTTTGACAAAATTGGTGGCGACCCAAATGAGATTTATTTAGATCTATGACGGTAGCAGTGAGGTTGGGCATATAGGCCCAAGCCTGGTACGGAATGACCTTACTAGGAGGAGTATATATATATATGTACTATTGGCTCAACAAGTCATTGTGACATTTGGAATTTGTTGTTTTACGGTTTATGGGCGAGTGTTATAACCGTGATTTTGATGTTCTTGAGAAATCTCCATTGCAACTTTTCTTTCAACATAGTGAATCATTTTCTTTTTCTTCGCCTAAAGATGTAGCGCACGACATTGATGTATGAATCTCGTTAAATATTTATGTCATCTTGTACAAATCTATTTGAATTTCATCGTTTTCTTTAGTATTTGTTCTAATAGGTAGAAGTCAGGTTTGTCAACTATGGCTGAATGGTTGTTATTACCCAGCTATGACTTTCAAGCCATACCATATCTTTTTTTTTTTTTTTTTGGTAGCTAGAATTTCATTCAGATAATAACATAAAACACAAAGCAGATAAAAGCATGAAATACATAAGGCTTAGGTATGAAATACCAAGAGCCAAGGAATGTAATATGACCAAGATGTTTGACATGCCAAAAACACTGGTCTTCCATGCTAGGGTATGGTCAAAGTCAAAAAACTCCCTAGTGAACTTACTGTAGAAACAGCCATATTTGGATACAAATATCTCCATCATAAGAGGGGGAGATAGTTCTGTAAAATGCATTTGCACGGCACATGCCAGACACAAGGTGTCACAGTATGCATGTGGCCCAACACATGGCATGGTCACCCACGCAAAGGTAAGGGCATAACCGGCAATGCCAAGAAAACATGATGTACACATAGCATCCAATACAAGCTGAAACATGACAAGTGGTGACAATACGACAGTAGACAAAGGAGGCACGACAAACCAAGCGACCTACTTTTCAACTGGCACTTCTCCCAAAAAATCTCCCCTTCAGAATGGAAGAGGCTACTTCATCAACAAAACAACCCTAAGTGGTGGCTCTAAAGACAGTTCCAGCTTCATCAAGCGTCCTCTGATGTCGCCTACAATGATACCTCCGGCATCACCGCCACTACCTTTGCCATTGAAACCTTCGATAGTCACCGTTGTAAGGTTCTCTGTACCAGGCTCTAGAAACACAAAGACCTCAAATCCATTAACAACACCACCCATAACCAAAAAAACAACCACGACGATGCCACCCCCACGCTCTCCTCTAGGATTGCCATCCTCCACCTCCGCTACATCAATAAATCCGGTAGTGTCATCGGTCCCGAGGTCAAGGCGGTGATCCTTTGCGACGACAAAAACTTTGAAGAGGATGAAGAATGACTTGCGGAGGATCCCACTGCATTTCATTCCAGTGTAGCCAAGCCTTGACGGCTTGGAGATATATCTTGCCTTGCGGAATACACTTCCTCTAATCTCGATTTGGAGGACAAAGAGGACAAAAGATCTAAAGATTTGTCCACATCAAGGGGGGAAGAAAAATAAGAGAGAAAGTGAGAGTGGAAAGGAAAAAAAGAGAGTGGGGGCTTGAGGTTTGTCTTATATGTGAGAAGAAAAGTGAGAGGCAAGGTGAGAGTGAAAGGGGGAAAAAGAGAGAGATAATGGAAGACAAAAGAAAAATGAAAGAGAGAGGAAGAGAGAGAGATAGTTCTAAAGAGATGCGGTGGAAGTGGTAGTAGAGGTGAAGGCCGAGAAGAAAACAGATATGGGGATCTGTTCAACTCATTGTTGTCGTTGGTGTCATCACCCTATTCACCGGATGGGCAACCAAGGACCATGGCGAAAAATACGGAGGAAGAAAGAAGAGGAAAAGAGAGAAGAGAGCTGGTACTCCAGTGAGCAGCTTGTTGGGTCCTGATTGACACTGATAGGGGGTGAAACAGTGTGCCAAATATTTTTTCATTTTTCAGCCGTACCCCTGATGTGGCAATCACTATTTGCACTTCAATAGCACAGTCTACTGATGCTGCCCAGAGCTGCTATGTATACTACTGATCATTTTTACTATTGCACAGAACTTTACTCACATAACCTATATTGCTACCCAGAGCTATTTCATAAACCTCACACGGTAATTACTGTTACATACATACACAGTCATATGCACATCCACACTGCACCACCAAGTGGTCAGGTCTACCAGATGTACATACTCATTCTGCAGCTAAGCATTCCAATCCACAATACAAATACGAATATACACATTCACAACACAAGAAATACGTGCTTTAGCTAGTTGCCTACATACACGGAGTAATGCCCATTGTCGGGCTCAGTATTTACTCAATACTAATTATGACTGCACCCACAACCAAGGTAACAGATTCTCAGTTTCCACCAATGACATACAATGGCTAGGTCTTCACCCTAGTTTTCTCATAATGATATGAGAGGCTACACCCACGAAAAATAGGTTTAGGTAGTTGTAACTACCAAGGAACACATAGCCCTTGTGTCTAGCACCCACTGAACAAAAAAAAAAAATAAAGTTGGGCTTATAACAATGCCCTATAGTGAAGCACTCATACATGCAAATTTTCCCTCAAATAGATTACAATTATCACTTAGGCATTTTATCAAATATCTTGCCTACAATGATTTATAATAATGGAAATTTGGCAAAAGTGAGGTTGCCTTGGAAAGAAGTAATTGTCAGAGATGTAATAATGTCGATCTCCACTTGATGCGGACCATAACCACGTTGTCTAGGTGTCGTCAATGCCTCAACCCCGGTTGGCACTTGGGTTTCTTGAAGTAACTCACAATAACTAAATTCTAGGTTTTTCTTCTTCTTCTTCTTTCTTTTCTCTTTGTCTTTACTTTCATGGAGCAACAATGGCATTCACATTCACACACACACTCCTCTCTCTCTCTCTCTACTTCTCCTCTTTTAGTCTTCCTTGTAAATAAACCTTTAATGGGAAATAATATTCTCAACAAGAACCATCAAACTCTATTAATTGAATTTGAGAAAATCTTTATTGAGAGGCATTCAAGACACACACAAAGAGAGGGAAAAACTTCTTCTCTATTTCCCTCTTATTCTCTTCTTTTCCATTTTCTTTTTCTTTCTCTTGGCAACAACCAATAGAGCTTTCTGCCTTGGTTTCCAGCAGCTTCCTAAGCCTCTAATGGGGGCTATGGATGAAGTGCAAGAAGATGGAAGTCTTTTATTCAAATCCTTAGCCTTCCGTGAGCTTCAACTCATTTTGTCAACTACCTCAGAAATCCCTCTGCATGATTTCTTCCCTCGAGCGTGTAGAGATCAGAGAGATGAAGAATCTCTAACTTGAATCACCCAAATCGGAGTTAAGATGAGGGAGATATGACAATTTGAAGTTGGAGCAATGTGATAGCCTGAAATGAAATCTTCGTAGGGGTGCGTAGGCTACACCGGCAGTAGGCGCAACAGAGGCACAGATCTAGCCGTAGATCTCATCAAAAGGCATCTCTTATTCTGAGCCGTCCGATTAAACCAATGGACAATAGATCTAAACCATAGGTTTTGAATCTCGATGACATCATCATGACATACGCGCTGACATTGTCAGACATGTTGTCGATTACCGATTGATTGGTGTAGCGAGTTTCACGGTACGCTGTCGACTAACTTTAATAAAGCTCCATCGATCTTGACCGTTAGATCGGAACCGATCTGATATGATTAGCTCAGATCAAGATATGGAGAATCTCTTTATAGATTATATGCACTTACGTTACACACAATCAAGACTCAATATGGTGAAGCGCCACACCATCATATCTAATACACTCCCCCAATGAGAAGCCTCGGGTAAGCATCTTCAACGCAAGCTCTTGCACGAACCATCACATCTGAATCTGACAGACGTGGCTCAATCTAATCCGTGTATTAAGGATCCCTCTGATTCTCTTATATACATATAAGCCCCTGCCTTTATGTTTTCAGTGCTAAAAAATCCCCTGCAACTCAGACCTTTAAAATCTTGAAATTACATAAAAGCCCTTCAAATTTCAAAAATAAATTCCAAAAAATCCACCCAACACTGAGAGCAACTGATGAATTTTCGATTTGGATTTTCGAACCGGTTTCACAGAAACACTTATAACTTTTTCATACAATATCTAATCGAGATGAAACTAAGTACATTGGAACCGTGACTGGATGCTCTACAACTTTTCAGAAGATCAGATCATCTGACTCAGCAATGTAAAAAGACCAAAACGCCCCTAGACCTTTTCCAATGATGCGTCTTTCTCATACGGAATCAGAAGGCGATGAAATCAGAACCGTTAGAAAGATTGGATTTTTTTCGTATCGTCACATGGAGAACACTTATTTTAAAAAAAATTTATTCAATGTCGAAATTGCCCTCGACTGCCACAAATGTTATAACTTCTTCATATAGTATCGAAATGTGATGAAATCAAATGCACTAGACTAGGTAAATTACAATATATCATTTTCATGAATAAATGATCTAAAAATATAATTTTCATTACCGAAAATGCCCCCAAGCATAAATAGGCTAATTTTACTAGTTTTGACCCAGAACCCCGCACCACCTACTAAGGATGTATCAAACCACTCAATGCATGTCATGCCGTTCTGTTATTTCATCGGTGACACTGGATACTGCCATGTCATTATTTTCATCTATGTCACCTAAACTGGCCACACCTTCACCGCCACGTGGTCGGGTTGCGAACAAAGACAACCATAAAACAACACAGCTGACCAGAAGAGGTCACGAGGACCTAATGAAAGTTGGTACTCGCCTTGAGCGTTAGACCAAAAAAACTTTTCGAATCCTCTAAAGATTTGTTCTGCAACCCATATCTATTCACGAGCAGCAACATTGTCATCATCGTCATCATCGTCATCATCGGCGGTTTCATCACCTTCGCTGACCCGACCATAGGTCATGGCAATGACCAGTAAGGGAGGGCACTAATCAGCATAGCATAGAGATAATGGAGAAACCACACACAAAGGCAAAAAAAGAACACGCACAAAGGCAAAAGTATAACACACACAAAGGCGGAAGGAAAAACAAGCACGACGGCGGGAAGCTAAGGAACAAGGGAAAACCTAACCCATCGCCCGGGGGGGGGGGTTGGGGTGAGGGGAATTGGTCAAGCCATACCATATATATACCTTGCTATATGTCTCAATGGTAGAACTATAGTTATCCGTTTCAATTTTTTTTGGGTGGAAAGTTCTCCATTTCAATCAACCTGCACTTTGGGCCAGTGTTGGATGCCTCATCACTTGCTCCGTCCAACTCTAATCAGGGTGCAGTTGCAAGTGAAAGGACCATATCTTTAAGCTGATCAGTTGGGTAAAAGCCTATGTTAACATCAATGGACTATTCAACCAAAAGGATCAAAATCATACAATCATAGGAAAGTCCATAAGTGGAGAAAATCACCTAATTTAAAGTACAACCAGAAACTTTTCTAATAGATTGGGCTGAAAATGCATATAAATATTTCAAACCTAAACCTTGATCTATTGTAAGGCAGCCAATTAAATAGTCAAACAAGTAGGGAGTTGAAAATCAGATCTTGCCAAATTTGAGTCTGATTTCAGACATTTTCAATTCCATGAGGACTAAACTGTTATATTCAGTTTAAAATCGAATTGAAATGATAAGAAATGAGACAAATGTTTAGTGCTCTTCACTGTTTTCAGTGAAAATTAAATGGTTCTCCCCAGTATGACCAGGTCCATGTGGTTGAAGGCCTAGTCAGGCTAAAGATATCCATTATTAGCTAACAAAAAAAAACAGAATACAAGTGTTACATCATCATATATGTACATCTAGGTGAAAATGGGAGCAAAAGATGCATTTTCCTTATCGTAGACCGGTCCAGTGAAACCCGAGTCAGAATAACAGAACTAGGGGTTTGTAATGGGATGGTTTGTAAGAACTAAGAACCGACCAGCGTAAACAGAGGATAGAGTTGTCATTTAATATGATATTAGGGTTAATATTTTTCAGAGTCCAAATAGGAATCGGGCGGACCTCACCTCACCTCACCATTAAGAATCATCGATACTAGGGTTTTTCTCCAAATCTTGGCGAACTGGTGTAGCGGCGGCTGATTTTCCTCTATCATCAGTGCTCAGGTATACTTCAGATCTCCACTTTATGTGTCTCATTTGCTTTTGCTCAGTCAGCTAAGCTTCCTAAAATTGGATTCTCACAAGCTCTGTAAAAATCCTTTTTTTTGGGTCAGTGTTATATTCATGTCTTCATTGTTTTCTGAGGTGTTCCAATCCGTATTGGTATTGGGTCATCTTTAGTTGGTATGTTATTATCTACGTTATTTTACTTTGGTGGGTTGTGAGCTGAAACTGTGGTAATTTCTAATGTTCTATGTATCTGTTAGATGCACAACTTGTGGTGTTCTGAATCGTTTTTTTGTTTTGAATTTCTAAAAAAAAAAATCCACTTTTTTGTTATTGTTGAAATTAGATACTGCATGCAAGATCCTTTCTATTATTCAGAAGTGCAATTTACCGGTGTGGCATAACGATCGTTTCTATTAGTTATGATTCATTCTTATTTTATTTTGGAGGTTAGTTAGTGTAACTGTGATTTGAGTACTGAATGCTGTAGTCATCAATTTATATAATAGGAACCATCAGCTTTAGTAGTTCCTGTGTAGTTGGACAATTCTATGCAATGAATTATTTGGAACTTGGGGATGGTTATTGACTCTTGCATTTGTCTTTAGATGACTACGGGATGGGGCATTCATGAGACACAGATGTCTCATTCTGAGAGCGAAGCCATGACATAGACTGATCCTCCTTGTCAAAAAATTTAAAATGACAAAAGTTATGTAACAGTTTTTACTGATTGATTAGCTTAAATGTTGAAGGCACGGAAGTTGTTAGATGAGCCGGGGGGATGCTCCGGCCAAGGGGCTCCTACCTAAGTCAGTTTTCAAATAATAATATTTCATCGGATAAGGGGAGAGAGATCTGTCCTTTTTCCTTTTATAGTATAGGTGTCATGAAGTCCTAATCCCCATGAGGGGTGAAATACCTTATTTGCCCTTGGAGGTGGGTGTCTTGAGTTGGGAGAGAGTCCCTTGGTTTGTGGTTGAATGCCATGTGTCCTGCACCTATTAGTGAGTTGATTTTATGGAGTATCATATTGCGACAAGGGCAAAGCCTATCCTCTTAAGAGAAGTGAAGACCAAATGGAAAGCTACAAGACCAAAGTCCTATCCTCCAAAATAGGTGAAGACCAACGGAATGCGACAAGGGCAAAGCCCTATCCTCTATAGAGAGGTGAAGACCCATGGAAAGCAACAAGGGCAACGCCCAGGAGTTGACCACAACGAAGATCTCCAAGGGCAATGCCCCAACAACATGCCAACCACAACGAAGATCGACGAAGATCTCCAAGGGCAATGCCTCAACGACATGCCACGAGTGTAACTACAAGGGCAACGCCTAGGAGCTGACCGCAACGAAGATTGGCGAAGATCTCCAAGAGCAATGCCCCAATGACACACCACAGGCGTAACTACTAGGGCATGCCCCAAAGAGATACCAAAGGAGAATCTCCAAGGGCAATACCTCAAACGACACGCCAATGGTGAATCTCCAAGGGCAAGGCCCTATACGAAATGCCAAAGGCGCAACACTATACCCCATGAGAGTAGTGCGCCAAGGGCAGGACCCCATACTCCATACAAGGCCGAAACGATGGGCACAACCCAATCTTCATATAAGCAACGAGCAAGAAACTACACCTACTGCACCCCTAAACATCAAGCTGTAGCTGCACTTGGTCGGGTCGGCCTTGTAAGTTTTGGCCGGCTCACCTCTACATGTTCTGATCGGCCTCTACTTCATTTGCTCACTTCTCCCTGGTCTTTAACTCAAATCATCATCTCAGCTCATCATTTTGGCTCTTCAGCCCTTCAGTTCACTTAGGGGTGTCAATTTGTGGCCCGAACCGGGTAAACCGACCGGGACCGACCGTTTAAAGACCGGCCCGGCCCGGACCATTTATTAAACGTGTCGGGCTTGAGCCCGGCCCGTTTATAAATGGTCGGTCTCGGTTTTGCTACTTGAACCGTCGGGCGCCCGACCGAGACCGACCGAATAACGCCCGACCGAGACCGGCCTATTGTGCACCGACTTGCCCCGACCCTTTAATGATTGTAGAATACCTATTTTACCCCCCAAATTAAAGAATAAAAACTAAAAAGTAAAGACATGTTCACATTTTAAATAATGGTTATATTTTGTATCATTTATTGATTTATTGTCATTTTTTTGGGCTTGCATAAGTGGGCCGGAATATAATAGCACATTTTAAAGAGGGCCCGTTTAAAAACCGGTTAAAGCCCGTTTAACATTAAACATGTCCGTAGCCCGGTTAAGGCCCGATTAAAGCCCGATTAAGGTGGCCCGATTATAACCCGAGACCGACCGACCGAATATAAAGTGTACCATGCCCTTAATAACTAAGCCCGATTAGTTAAATGGGCGGACACGGTGTAGCCTTTGAAAGTCTTCAAGCCCGATTAAGCCCGACCGAAACCGAACCGGCCCGACCGGTTGACACCCCTAAGTTCACTCATGCTCGAGCTCTTGACAGTTAAACTACCACAATCAAAAAAAAAAGGGGGGGGGGAATATACTCCCTCGATGTTTTACAGAACCTAAGTGAGTGGGGGCCATCTGATACTCCATAAATCACCTCTCCAATAGGTGTAGGGCACGTGGCATTCAAACACAAACCAATGGAATCTCCACCAACTCAAGACACCAATCTACAAGGACAAATAAGGTATTTCACACCTCATGGGGATTAGGGCTTCACGACACTTATCCTATAAAAGGGAAAAGGAGGGCTAAGAAAAAGAGGTCAATCTCTCTCCCTCTCGCTCCACTACTCCTATTAAATATTGTTGTTTAAAAACTAAGTTAGGTATTGAAGCCTCTTGGCCGGAGCACCCATCCGGCCCCTTTTTTTGCAGGTCTCTCTTGGAGCTGATGGTCGGATTTCTGTCACAGCCGGTTGTATTTCGATTTCAATTCAGATTTGTTTTTTAAAGTCAGTCAACAAATGGATCTTTGGTCAAGAAATCGAAATTGTTTGGTTGCAAAAGAAATCCGTTTTGGGGTTAGAATAGGATGGGTGACAAAGGGAGGTGGAGGAGGAAGAACCTTAAGGGGATGGACAGTGGCAGTTTCATATTTTATTCGACAGCATGAGCACAACAGTCGTCTCCTTGGGCTTCCTTGGGACAGCATGGCAATTGCCTCATGGCAGTGCAACCTGAGAAGTGCCAAAAATAGTAGAGTCGAACATGATGGCCTTGTTGTTTAGGGGGTGCCAGGATGAGGTTCATCGCTGATACTCGCGAGGTCTCTGATGCCAGCTGCCAATTCCCCGTGTATTTGTCACCAATATCCTAATACCATTGTAGGTGTCATCTTGGGTGTCTCCTAGCCCTCCGGCATTAATAGGAGGTTCAAAACCAATCCTTCCATGGAATGACACTTCCTTGAAGAATGCAGGTTGCAAGAAGGGGTGGGGTCAGGGGTTGGGGGAGGGTAGGGCAGGGAGGGGTGTGTGAGCAGGGCACTGTGTGGGTTAGGAGGAAGAGGGTTGAGGGCTGAGAGAGTTGAAATCCCGATATAGCTAGGGAGCTAGTTTGGAATTTTAACTTCTATTACATTCTAGTGCCCATAAACAGGGTGTGAAAATCATATCAAACACCCTAAAAAAGTTGAAGTCACTCCCTGAATGTGAATTTGAAATCCGACCAAAGAGTGCCTTGGAAAATGTGGTGCGCGTGTAAATCAGTATAAGACTTTGTGATTGAGGAGATATGGGCAGTTTTGCTTGGGTAATGAACTTGAGGCTGTACATTGGAGAATTGTTTCAGCACGGGATGGGGCTAGGCCTTAGGAGCTATAGGCTAGGCTAATCTTTAGTTTGTATTTAGTTCCAATTTAGCCTTTTCTCGACTTATTTTTGTCTATTTACCCTTTAATTCAGCTACAACTAATGCAGTAGCGTGTGTGGGGTTTCCTAGACCATGTACGCTGGGTAATACTGTTCCCGTGATGCACTACTTTTTTGAATGATATCCTTTCAACACCTTGCACACATACCAGAGAGTGGTTGTTGGATTATGAAGAGCTGACTATGGTAATTAGGAAATTTCACTAGTTTAGGCTGTGTGTGACAGTGTGGTAACCAAGAAAATAAAAGAAAAGAAAAGAAAATAGTACAAAAGACATAATTAGACAAAAAAGAATGAATACACAATGATTTTTTATGTGTGTCTCTCTCTCTCTCTCCTCAAATTCAATTTTATTTTTGAATTTTTTCTTCTCTTTTGTTTTCTTGGCTTTGCTTCCGAACATAGCCTTAGTGTTTGTTGAAGGTATTGTCTTAATTTATCTAGGGTTTGTTGATCATTTCTGTTTTGAAAACACTCAACTGCCATTTTTCTAAGTTGTATTCAAGTGAATGCAGTTTGTTATATTCATTGGAGTTGCTTGATGGTGGGCTTTAGATTTTCTATGTAATTCTTATGCTGTTGCTGTACTTTTCAAACAACCCTATTAAATTCCTTATTTTTCTTGTGGATACCGATCATACAGGATGGATTCCCAGGTGAAGCTTGCAGTTGTTGTGAAGGTGATTGGTCGAACAGGGTCCAGAGGTCAGGTGACCCAGGTGAGGGTCAAGTTTCTGGATGACCAGAACCGACTCATTATGAGGAATGTGAAGGGACCTGTCAGGGAGGGAGATATCCTCACCCTGTTAGAGTCCGAAAGAGAAGCGAGGAGGTTGCGATGAGTACTGGTTCTTCGGTATTAGGATTTAATTTCTCTTTATACTGTCTTAGCCTTGCTAGGGTTTAGATGGTATTTTTGTGGTTATGGAAATACTTGGCAATTGAATCTTCACAGTACTGTTTTGAAATTGTAGCGAGGATGGACCTGTAAGAGGGTGACTGTTTTTTTGATGAATTGCTATTATCTCTTCCCTTAGCCTTTTCTCTTTTTAATTGTTGATGTTTTGGTGAGGCATTTAATTTTTTTGATTATGCGGTGCTGAAAGTATGCTAGTGAGTAGTTTGCTGTTTTTTGGTTGAGCATTCACACGATGCTGGGGAGTTTTCCTTCTACTAATCTGCTTAGAGGGCTCCGTCATCCCATTTGCGTAAATGTTGTATCATAGTTGTTAAAATTGCTTCATATAACTTGGTCGAAGGTGTCTTTAAGTCCTGATATTTCTGTCCGGTTCCAAATCAAGCAAACTGAAACAACCAAGTGCTCACCGTGGAAGAGGGAGAAGTACAGCAGGATGGCCATGGAGTTGGATTGGGTTTTTGGTTTTCCGAAGTAATTTTTTCCTGTGTTTATATGCGTTATACTTAATCGTGTTTGGTGAGGAAAAGAGTTTTAGGGGGTGTTTAGTTCGGTAAATCAAATGATGTATGTATCGGATATGAATGTTAATCTTTTGATAGACATTTTTCTGAATTATGTTTCTTTCTGAAAAATTGTTTGGTTGTCTTAAGGCTAGTACATGTCTCTCGCAGGTTGAGATATTGGCTTCCGTAGAGAATGTCTTTCCGCTTTCTCCTTTTATACTAGGTGGTAAAAAGGGGAAAATAATCCTCTGTTTTTCTCATTCTTGTTTTTCCTTGTTTTGTTACCTGCAGAACACGACACGTGGACAACTTTAAGGCCAACGCACCGGATGTAATAATCCTCACCCAACCTTGACCGTTGGATCTTCTGTTGTCCACGTGTCGTGTTCTGCAGGTAGCAAAACAAGGAAAAACAGAGATGAGAAAAACAGAGGATTTTGATCCGTAAAAAGGTTGCTCAAATTTGAGTTTAAGTGTTGAGGTAAACTCAGATTTGCAACACATTCTTTATAATATGGTCATTCATGGGAAGTAGGATGTTCACTTATGAGGGTCATCCTAGTGGAACCAAACAACTCAAAAAATTAAGAATTATTATTCTAAAGAATGTCATCCCAAAGATTTATTGAACCAAACACCCCTTAGTTATTCGGTTGGATCTAGAGTGAGCTGATCTGCTTTCGACTTTTTTTTTTTTTTGGCTTTCAAACTATATTCTGATGATGTTGGTTTCTGGGTCGGTCTCATTCTCCCCTGCAATCAGCGTAGGTTGTCTTTTCTAACATATTCTTGCAACTGGTGTTGGTTTCAGATTTTCTGTTGGACTCTTCTTTTTTCCTTTCTGTTTGTTCTCTCTTAGTTTTGGAATATCATCTCTATGAACTGGTAAGTGTGGACCTTCCTGATCGAATCGGGGTGAGAGAGAGAGAGAGAGAGAGAGAGGTTATAAAAGGAGAGGGGTTATTTGGTTCTTATCAACTGAAGGTTTATACCCATTAGGGGCCGAATAAAGTAACCAAAAAAAAAAAGAAGATTAGGAACTGCAGTATTGATTTTGGGACTTGGGATAAATTAATAATAGGTTTTAGAGAATGGTAAAAAAAAATGCCCCATTGTCAGTAAAAGGCTAGAAGCTGTTCCAAAATGACCCAATTATTTATGCACTGCAGCTGATGAGCATGGGTTCAAATTCGAGACTTTCTAGTGAACATGAGTTTTGTGCACTAGAACTGCACCAATTGAATAGCACAGTTGTTGGATATGAATAATCATACCTGGAAAGGTATTATAAGGTGATCAAAACTAAACTTGGACTCCATGTTTTAAAACCCTGATTATGAGTTCATAGAGGTTGATTCTGTTGCCTATTTGATTAGATGAACCATGGCATAGAGCCATAGACTCACTCAATAAATATTCAGAGGAGTGGAGATACCCCGTGGTTATGGATCAAGGTATCAGTATGTTAATGTTAAGTATTAGTTGATATGTATTGGTAAGGTTGATACCCGATACTGATGTGAATCTAGATTATCGAATAAAAAGTGGACTGGAGTACAACCCAATCTGTATTATATCATTGATCACCATCGTTAATTATCGATACGTACCGATGCCTATAACCCAGCGGGAGGCCAGCCATTTGATTATAGATTGCTGAACCGTTTTGATTTCAAAAAGGGGGAAAAAAATTCTATTTATTTATTAAGGATTTATTATTATACCTTATACGTGGACACCAGACTCACCACGACGGAGTGGTTAGGAACAAAATCTGATTGAGGGAACAGCCGTTTATGAAATCTCTCCTTCCTGATATTAATTATTCTGGGTGTCAATGGGAGACACGACGACCATGGCTACAAACCAAGAAGAAATAGTCTCCTCTACCAACGTGTTATCCTCAACCAAAGTCTCAATTGTTGACTCCTGAGTCAGGAGCACAATTTTAAGTATAGATATCTGCAGAATATATCGATACTTTTTTCTATTTTTTCATGAAGAATATTTTGGTATTGGATTCACTGATTCCACGATACCAATTGATCAATGTGGTATAAAATAGGTTTTTTTTTTTTTTTTTTTTTTTTTCTTTAAAAAAGATTATTGCTGTAAGGTAGCTAATTTGTGGTCCATGTACCACCACAGGCCAGTAAAAAACATGCATGAACATCAATAAAAATGAATTTTTTATATTTCAAAGAGGTAAAACTATCATTTTACCTCCTCTATGTAGGTGTTATGTATTAATTTGGATTTTAGTAAAAAGATTATCGTCGGCCATTCTGGCAGATATGCATCGTTACATATATCGATACTGTAAAGAAAAAAAAAAAAAAATCGATACCAAAATCCATGACCTGATGGGCAAACTTTTAACTTTTTGACATAATGGGAGTTAAAATAGATTATGGCCAATTAAGAATTGATTTAAGATGACCTGTAGATTTGGGGATTTAATTTAAGATGAGATTTAGTATGACCTGTCGATTTGGGTATGGGCTCCCACTCCGTTAAGCCTGAGAAGATAAGGTTTAACATCTGACCAAGTCCCATTTTAGATTCAGTCCCATGATGGAATTAATGCGATTAATGGGATTAGATCCAACAATTAATTACACTTACCACACCAGACAAACATATAAATCCAAAATACTAATCTCGGGCCCATCCAATAATGGTATACTGTATACTCCATGTGGAGCGTTTTCACCAGGTACAACATCTCAAAATCCTAATCTGCACGGTTATCAACAACCGTTAAAATAGCATCCATACACTCCATCACCACACACAGCTCACATCCATCCCTTAGCGTTCCCTCTTAGGAGTAGGACGGTAGGACCCATAAGGCATTACCTGTCAAATCGTTGTCTTAACTGAATCGCTCAGTTCGATTCTGGAATATCAAAATCCTCAGCTTTGGCAACCGCGCATCTCTCTCTCTCTTCCTGAAACGTCTGAAAGCGATAGGCGAAGGAAGAGAATTTCGAAGTCTGATAGAGATAGAGAGAGAGAGAGAGAGAGAGAGAGAGAGAGAGAGAGAGGTCTTATCCAATCCAATGAAAGCAATGAAAGCACGAAATCAGAGATTTTTTGAGTCTCTCGACGACGGAGAAGTGTTCCTTCCTTTTTAAATCTTTTCCTCGTTGTCTTCTTCCGCTTCTTGCACCCAATCGGCATTCTCCTCGATTCCCGAGTCTCTCGACGATCCATGTCACGTGATCTCTCTCCTTCCTCCTCCTAAATAGAGTGAGAGGGACGCTCAATGTGTTGTTGTTGCAGAGAAGAACTTAGGGACCTCTCTTATGGCGTCGCTTACGCAAGGCGTGCTCTTGAAACTACTCCAGCATGCCAGCGACAAAAATGTTAAGGTCACCGGTGAGCACCGTTCGCCTCTCTTGCAGGTGCTCGAGATTGTCCCTGCACTTGCTGCCGGCGATGATCCCTGGCAGAGCAGAGGTTTCTTCTTGAAGGTCTCCGACTCTTTGCATTCTGCTTACGTTTCTATCTCCAATGAAGACCTCGATTTGATCTTCAGTGATAAGATCCAGCTCGGTCAGTTCCTTCATGTCTCTCGCTTCGACTCTGCTTACCCTGTTCCTGTGCTTCGTGGTATCAAGCCTGTCCCTAAGAGGCGGCCTTGTGTTGGTAACCCTATCGATTTGGTCTCCAGCGACTGGTTGATGGTTCGACCTAATGTTGATATCCCAGCGGCGGCTCAGGTTTCGGAGAATGTAAAGAGCGCCGGGAAGACAGATGGATTGAAGAAGACCAAGGTGAAGAGGTCGTCAGATATTGAAGACAAAACCAAGTCGAGACGAGCTTCGTTGGGAAACAATGCGAGGGTGGAGGACCTGGAGTTGAGGAGACTAAGCTTGGATACCATGCGCAAGGGATGGGACCATAGCCCAGGATCGAAGAATGCCAACGGCGTACGTTCCTCCAGTTTCTCGGATACTGCTTCTGTGAGTCATATTTATTTCATGGATTCTTTACTTTGATATTTCTTCCTTCCTCTGTTTTCTGTTCCAAGTCCATGGACGGGATTTATTGTTTGGGTTGGAATTTTTAGCTCTTAAATTTATTTAGGGACTTGCAGAGATGACTGTGGGAAGAATAGCAGCAACTCTTCTTGTGAGCTAATATATTTCGTTCTTATAGTTAATGATTTTTTTTCACTTTGCCCTATAGGTTCTTTCTGATAAGAAGGCTTCTTCCAGGAGTAACTCTAAGAATCAATGTTTGAAGAACTCACCACCATCAAATAAAAGCAATGACTTGTCACCGATAATACCAAAGGGGCCATTAAAAGGAGAGATCAAGCCCAAGGAGGGAAATAGTCCATGCAATCTTGTAAAGGTTCCTGTTGGCACTAAAAAACCTTCGGATCAAGGCATTTCGTGGGAGTCACTGCCATCTAGTATTCATGCTCTTGGAAAGGTATGTAATAGAATTTATGTATATGAAATTTCAGAATTTCAGTGTTTATCATCACCATTGTTTAAAATTTCTCATAACTGGCAATGCCTCTAGGATGCTTTGCGTTATAGAAATGCTGCATTCGTTGCTGCAGTAGATGCATTACAAGAAGCTTCGGCAGCAGAGTGTATAATCCGATGCATGAGGTATGGCGCATATCCTCATTGTTTCTTTTTTCTTTGCTTGTAACCTCATTATTTTTCAAATGATTTGAGACGTGTTTGAAGCAAACTGTTAAGAATCTGCTTCATCATGCAGCCTAGGATTAGGGTTAATTGGAGTTTCATATGGACCATTAATCCTTGATTGAAGTTGCACTAGTTCGGATTGAGTCGCATAATATAGCCACAATTTCTAAGAACGAAATATTTATTCATTCTTTATTGATGGCTTTTTGTTTGGAAGGGGGGGGGGGTGTAAACCCCATCTTACTGCATCATTACAAAGTTTTAATAGGAAGCAGACTGAAATTATTTCAGAACATATGAAAATGAAACAATCAGTTTTACACAAATTTAAGAATAACAGCTTGGAACTTGAAGGGGGAGCCATGATTCATGCACTAAATTGGATTGTTTTGTTTAAGTGACAATCTTTTCTTATATGTGCCTTTGGGGTTATTCTCTCTTTCTCTCACACAGACACACACATTTATTTATCATTGGCTTCTTCTATTTGTTTCATTGCCTCTAGCTAACTTATTTTATGTCTTTCCGTAGTTCTTTTCGCTGGCTTTTCAGATCTGGGAGAAAAATTAAGTTGAATACGTGCAGCCATATTGTTCAGACATCAATGTTCTTGGATGGCTGTACCAATTCCCACATCTCTCTTCTTAAGATTAAGATAAGAGAATTTATTTGGCTACTTTGTGAGTGACTTCGAGTTAGTACCAATGACTAGAATAGTTTGGGTAGTTTGATTAGTGAATTGTTCAGGACAGCAACAACAACAACAACAACAAACGCCGCCCTATCCTAACTTAATGGGGTCGGTTCTCCATGGATCCTGGCAAACATATTATCAGTGCCAACAGAATAGATAAATGCATGTGTTTTCATGGATATTAGGGTGATATTAAAGGAACTGGCGATTGCAACAACTGCCACCTCTTTTATATGTTTCATATCCCTCTAGCTAACATGTTTTATCATATGTTGTTATTGTTTTCTTGCTTACTAATTTTTCCCTTTTGCTCAAGCATGTTTTCGGAACTGTGCGACTCCAACCTGCATGATTCTCCTGGAATCTTAGTGGAGCGATTTCTAAACCTCCATCAGAGCATGCAGCAAGCATCAACTGTTGTAAATTCCTTATTGGCAATAATATCTTCTGAAGGGAAAACCAATTCTACATCACCGGAAGCCTGCACAAACTTTACTGGTAAAGCCATGGATGCTACATCATGGGTCCAAGCTGCTGTAGACACCAATCTTTCCAACTTTTCTTTGTTTGTCAAGCATGATAGGAAAGAAACTCAACAAAATGGAAAATGTTATTATGTTGTCTTAGAAAATTCTGCCTCAACTAAAGATGTCAACCGTAACAGCCCCTCACCTCAGAACAAACAAAGCCCCAAAATTCAGGGAAGCTTGTGTGATTTGAACACCAAGAAGATGCCTTCTCCTAGAAGGGGGGTTGTGGTTCCTGCATTGAAGAAGACAAACACTGAGAAGGGGAAATGTTTACAAGGAAGTGGCTTGAAAGATACAGCATCTCTAGCCAAGCGGCTGCTCTTGTTTTCTCGTGGATGGTTCTTGAAATACTTGGAGGATTCATTGAACAATGGATTTGGATTAAAACAGGGGGAAGAACATGATGAGATCACAGCTCTCCTTGGGCAGTTTAAAAGAGTAAATCAGTGGTTGGAAGATGCACTCGGTGACGACATTGAGGTTAACAAGAGAATAGAGAGTTTGAGAAAGAAACTATGTGGATTTCTACTAGAGCATGTTGATGCCAGCGCACTTACTAGTAGACATGGAGTCTGCTCCTAGAAGGTCACTGTGTTGTTTTTCTTCAAAGAGTTCAGGCTATTCAAATTTCAGATAGCATATATTAATGCTACTAACAAATCTGTTTTTTTCTTTTCTGAATATGGGTGGGAACCTTGTCTTTGGTGCTTACTGTTACCTTTTGTAAGTAGAGGATATACTGAAGGAAACTCTGGAGTCCCTCTCTTGTATTCCCCTTACTATGAATTGTACAGTTGAGAGTTTAAACTTATTAGCTGTTTTCAAAGAAATTCTTCTCATCTTCTCCTTCAAAGTACATCAAAATCAAAATAAGAACAAAGGGGCGAGGAAGGAACATCACTTCTTATTGGTTTTGAAATAAAAAAATCGCCCACCGTGGGGCTCGAACCCACGACCACAAGGTTAAGAGCCTTGCGCTCTACCAACTGAGCTAGACGGGCGTTGCTATAATCAAGTTTTAATACATTGTAGTAATCTAAATGAGCCTGTAGCTTCTTCAAGCTCTGAAAGGAAAAAATAGCTGTCTAAAATTTGAGAAGCCACTTACATTAAATCCGCTTGAGTGGCCTATTAAAATTGAACTAGCTAGCCAGGTTTAGATTGGTAACCCAACTTTAAAGGTAAATCTTGTTTGGTCTCCCTTTTCTAGTCAATTGCTAAAGTTGGATTGGTATTCATTGAAACAGTATTCTCATCTATGCCAAACTTTTCTTACTCATAAAAAAAAAAAAAAAAAAAAAAGACAATTGGATGGATGGATCCATGTTATAAAGGTTACTTCATTTATTGATTTATAAAGTTTCAACATTAAATGATTATAGAAAATAATAATCATACCACTAAGGCACTAAGCTTCATTATTTCATATTAGAGTTCATGAAATTCTTGTAAGTTTTCATAGTTTTAAACCATGATTTGACCCACATTCTATACTTGTGTGGGACTGGAATTCGTCAGTGAGATGGGCACATGAGTTAATGTAAGCAAGAGCCAGGAGCGAGCCGGATTTCAAATTTCAAGTGAAAGAGGGGTTGGGGGCAGATTTAATAAAAGCTGTTGATTACTCGGATTGGGTCTCGCATCTCTGTGCCCAAAAATGATGGCAAGTTCGATTCGAGTGTTGCCGGAAAAGTGGAAAAGAGCAGACATACCAGGCAAAGGGATTAACAACTAGTCTCATCATTCTATTTGCATTTCCTCCCCTGCTTATGCACCTTTCCTTCCATTCTTTACATGATGAAATCAGCAGGACAAAGATTTCAAGAAGAGGAGAGAAATAGACTACTGGAAAGAGCAAAGATGGGACAATGTGGTCTGGAGTAGTAGACCATAAAAATAGAAGAAACTCTCCTCTTATAGAATGAAGTGTCTGAAACACCCTTAGAATGATGATTTCTATCCCTCCTGTGGTCTCTCAGACCAACGAAACCTATCCTAAAAACAAGAAGAAGAAGAATTTGCACAATGAAATGATTAAAGAACATGTTAATTAGCAGGTCAGAAAATAGGTTGATGCTTCCTTTGATGTGTCTGTTGATCTCCTTGATGATGTTTTCTCCAGGGTTATAGTAGCAGCAGCAGCACCACCACCACCATTCTTGTTTAAGCTTTTCATGCCTTTGCAAGACTTCATATGGGAATGCAATTTCTCTGGTTTGAATGCTTTTCCACATTGCCTGAAAGTCAATTCATGCCTTTCTATGTTAGTATATACTCTTAATCCAAAAATTCAACTAGCTGTGTATGATCTTAATTTATTACTGCCAAGTGCTAAGAATCTTGTTTGGACAGTTAACTAGGGGCTTAGTTTATATGAAAATGCTAATCTCACGAGAGGAAAAGTTACCAAGGGCTGCCTAGTTTTGACAAAATTTTCCCCAAAACTGCCTGAGCTTGACATAATGCAATGAAGAAGTCTAGATAAACTCCACAGGCCCTAACAAATTAGTTTTTGAGTACAATCTTATACCATATTGGTGATCAGGTTAATCATTTATGTCAAGGTGAATGTTTCAATTACAAAAAAAAAGGGGAGGGGTGGGGGTGGGGTGGGTGGGGTGGGGGGGGGGGGGATATTAATATTTCAAACTAAATACATAAAAAAAGTAAGAAAAGAAAGAAAAAAAAAAAGAATACTTCCAAGTTTGTTTAGAAGGTTTCACATGGCATCCATGACGGGAATAGAATCATTATTTCAACCATGATGTGATCTTATGAGTTGATTATTAGGTAAATGAGTTTCATCATTATCTCTCACCCCTTATTATACAAAGTCGAAATAATTTCCTCAGTCCAATCCAAAAGTCAAAAGTCATGGTTTAAGATCTTTTTTTTTTTCTTCACCGTCCATAAAGGAAAACTTAGCATATAAAATTAAGTTAGTTTTTAGGAAGGTGTCCATCCAAAGAGTTGTGTGATCAGAGAAAAGAGCTGCATATAGGCTTTAAATGACTCTTGAAAAATGATTTGAAAAAAAAGCATGCATGACTTGGGTCTAAAATGAATAGATTCTGTTCTTTTGCATGAACTTACGAGCAATTAGGCTCCACGATTGGCTTACAAGCGGCAGAATTTTTCTTCTGATTTGCAAGTTCATTCATGCTCTTTGGAGTCTTCACTCCAGTAAAGCTTTTCCTGATAATGCGATAACAGAGGTGGTCTCAGAGAGCTAGAAGGGATTGAGACAGACGATTAAATTGAAATTATTCATATCATTGACCTGGAATTCTGTTGACGCGGCTGTTGATCCCAAGCATTACCGAAGATCCTCTGAGACCCACCCATAGTCTCTGCTTTACAAAACCCTGCTTCATTTGAAGCATTCTTCGTAGTTCTATTTACCCGATTGATCGTCATTATGGCTGATTCGTTGGTGTCGACCACATCACACGTGAGTAGGTTGCGGAATACGTAAGAAGTTCCGCTCGAGTAGCTCTTACTCTTGGAGAAACATGTAGAGTGCGTCAATGGTGGTTTGGTCTTCTCTGTATTCTTTTCACTGTTGTTTTCTTCTTTCTCTGGCTTTCTCGCATTCGATTTCATTGATTCGTCCGTCGTTGTTGACCTCTCTGATTCAAACGGTTCTGATGTTTCCTCGTCTGTTACGATTTCGATTTCTTCGGAGGTTTTAGGTGACACCTCCATTTTCTTTTGTGGGTTTTCTGTTGAAGCTTTCTTTTCACCGCAAGGACGAGCATCTGTAAATCCTGTAAAACCAACCCAATTTTTTTGGATTCGAAACTCTTAAAGAGTGATTTTAATAAGACTGATAAGAAAGGATTACCGAAGGGAACAGAGTAGATTTCAGATCCTTTGAGGACGTATTCGTTATCAGATATTGGAGTAATGAGGTCGTCATCCACCAAATCTTGCCAGACATAACTTCTCTTGTACCTCCTGCGATTAATTAGACTCTGCAAGTCACTTTTAGGTTCTGAAAGAGACCATTACAAGTATGAACACAGAACACTAGAAGCTACAAGGTTTTCGAACCTTTTGTAAGACCAGGAAAATGAATCAGGCATGTCTTTTCCTCGTAAATCCGAGAGCCATCTCTTCACATCTTCAGACAAAAATAACCAAAAGATCAAAGAGAATCAATAGGAAGACAAAGTTCAGAACAAGAAGATAGAAGAGGTGAAGAAAATAGAGGGAGAATGATAGGGAACCTCGTAAGTGAACGCCATTTCGACTGAAATGATGAACTCGGATAAGGTGAGGATGCTCTATTCGTCCCATCCGACACAGAAAATAAATTACATTGATACGCCTCACTTGATTCATCCCCTCCCATGCTTCTGCAGCCGCAACACTTCCTTTGGCTTCCATTGTTCTCTGTTCTCTGCAACCACAGAAACCAAGAAACGACCGAATCTTCGTTTCAGATTGTTTTTCACTTCTCAATCAAAACGATAAGAAAAAGAAGAGTGAATAAACCCAGAAGGGTTTATCGGTGAATATGCTCGGCCTATATCAGAAAAAGCCGAAAAGCAACCGGAAATCCTTCCTCATGTTTCACCCTTCCATCAATATTTCTCAAATGAAATTAATAAAAAATCAGAGCTTGGACAAGCATGGCTGACAGAAAACTAAAACGAGAAGATAAAAACCAATAATCATTCACGCCGAATCGAAAAAGAAAAATCGAAATAGAGTCTCGAGAGTCGAGATTATTACCGAATGTTTTTATAATTTTTCTTTTCTCTGGTTCTCTTTGTCCTAGAATCCACTTTTCCTCCTTAATCGCTTCAACGATTTCGTTCGATACTGATGGAAGAGAAAAGTATGGAGTGAGGAAAGCTGAACGTCGACCGGATTCAAACCCATTTATGTATAAAATTTCCTAAAACTTATCCAATTCTTGTTCTGATTTCCCGCGATTATCTTTCCTTCTCTGCTCTCTTCGGTTCAACGGCCTCAACCCAGAACTACTCAAAGTACAGACAATACCCCTGGCTTAATCCTTTAAATTGAAACATAATCCGGTTACAAGAAGGGTATTTTGGGAACCTAAATTAATCTTTTTTAAGGGGTACCGTTTGTATAACAGAAATTCGTTCAGCTACTCTGAGTTGTTCTTCGAGTCGTTTAATTGTGAAGTTGATTAAATCCTCACCCTCAATTCAGAATCGGATGGTTGGATTATGATTAAATGGCTTGATCTTTCTTTTTTTTTTTTTTAATAAACGGATCAGGTTCACGTACGAGAACATTCTCGTACGTCCTTGATCCGTGGATTTAAAATCCAGTAAATGAAGAGAGAGAAAATTGATTCTAAATCTATGAATCAAGGCCGTTCTCATACATTTTCGTATGTGAACCTGATCTGCTCTCCCAAGTAGAGTTGAACTCACGGCTTCTTTAGTATGAAGTGTTGGTCTTGGTCCTCACCAATCAAGATACTCTCTTATTCACTTAAATTGTTATTATACAATTTAGTTAAATGATGTCATATATGTGGTATTTTTATTCAATCTGACGGCTTATATAGACGAGAGAATCTAAATACTTCCACTTGGGCTGTGTTTGGTAGCCAAAAAAAAAAAAAAATGAAAAGGAAAAGAATCTAGAAAAGAGAAGAAAAGAAATAAAATGGTAAGAAAAAAAAATATATGTATGTTTGGTTATGTATTTTCTTATGTTTTTGATAATATTTTTTTTTTTTTTTTTTTAAAAAAAAAAAAATTCACTATTCCCAAGGTGAATTTTAAAATAAAAAAATATCTTCTCTTAATTCAGAACATGTCAAGCATAAAGAGAATTTCCTAAATTAAAAAGAAAAAAAAATTATACGTTTTTTCTTTTCTTTTATTCTCTTGACTACCAAACACAGCCTTAGTGCAAGTAATTACTTTTCATAATTCTTAAAAAAATTTGGTTAGTTATGGAGATGGGTGCTGGGTGGTGTAGCTAATCCACTGGAATCATTATCATTATCATTATCATTATCATTAATTGATTTACTTCCACTCTTTCTTTTGAAAACTATTTTTGTTGATATACTCTCTCTTACTCAATGAAAATGAAAGATCAGCTGTGTGTGAGCTCTCTACATTGATGGGCAGTTGACCAAATGGATGATAATCCAATAAGCATTCTAATTAATTACAATATATATATATATATATTAATATTAATATTATTATTATTATCAAAGATATTTTTTTTTTTTTTTTGTTCTTGAAAATATCTAAAAAACCTTATGGCTGGTTGATATCCTTCAAGTTGTAACTTGTAAGATCTTAAGAGTTCAACGAATTATTCTATTTTTTTCTTGTGAAAAATGGTATTTCCCCTTCACCTCCCCTCCCCTTCCTTTTTTGGTATATAAATCCTCTGTTGCACTGCAATGGTGCAGTGAAAATCTGGACGACTGGGAGAACTCGGGCATAGATCACAGAAGATGTGAACTCCCTTTCTCGTGTGTATTGATACAATTCTACCAGAAAAAAAAAATCAACACGAGATGCTGGTCAAATCTGAATCATCCAAGACCAGGGAATGGTGACAACCTCTTCTGTGATTATCTCTCTCTCTCTCTCTCTCTCTCTCTCTCTCTCTCTTCTTACTTCCAATCCGCCTTGAGAGATCCTGAAACAGCAAACGAATGATCTAATCCTCTTGTCCTTAATTCTTTCATAATCTATTTCCCTAAGAAATCTCAGAATGGAAAGTTAATTTGGCGATGGATCAAGGTAAACCAGTATTAATCCATCATCTACTACTTTGGTTTTGGCCTTTTCTTCATCTATATAGTTTAATTAACTATAGGTGTCTTCATTCGCTATTCATGGATGGATGGATGATCCATTTTAAGATCGTCTCCCGTGGCTTAAAATGCACGGTAATACGCAAATGGGTTAATAGAAGTATTAGTGTTCTCTAATGGACACAAACAAAAGAACAAGACAATAATGATGATTGTAGGAACTAGCTAATCCGATAAAGTTAACATCTCCTTCTCTCTCTAGGAAAGCTTCTGTTTTTTTTTTGGTAAAAACGGGTCTATATATTTGTGTGTGACCAGCGCAAAGAGTCCGATTTACATAGATCAGAAATCCAAGGAGTGGAAGAGGGCCAATCCATCCTGCATGCTAAGGAGGTGGCTTTCTGAGCTAAGGAGCCAGCGACGTTGTTAGTCTCTCTAGGAACATACTTGAATGAAAAAGAAAGAAAATAGGTAGCCAGATATTTGATGTCCGTTCAAATACCGAAAACTTCAAGTTTGGGATTTGCATGGTTGCTGCTTAGGATAGTGGCAAGCTCAAGATTATCTATTTCCACTTCAATGTTGTCAATTGCTTCAGTAATACTATGTAAGAGCCCACACCGGATTGCAATTGCTTCTCTTTGAAGAATAGATGAGAAAGAAATTGGCTCAGAGACAGCAAACATGGGGACACCTTCGGAATTTCTCAGAATAAAACCCACTCCAGTCTTCATCTTGGACATGGTAGCATCAGTATTGGGTTTATAAAAGGAGGACACCAATGTACAAAACGGTTAGAACCAATTTGTTGTGGATTATGAGAAAAAGGTGTATTGGGTGCATGGCTACTGCAAAACTTATCAAACTCTTTTTCAGCATATGAGATTATCTCCCTGGGTGAGTGATCTCTGCCATTGAAAATGAGATCATTACGAGCCAACCATAGAACCCAACAAATGTAAGATGCCAGACCAGATATCTCATTCCCCAATCGCTTTCTTGCAGTTGAAAAATAACTCCACCCTTGAATTGTATCGATTAAATGAGGATCTGAAACTAAAGGAGAAAAATGAGATATCTGAAACTTCAACAGAGAACAGAAAAGAAGTGAAGCAAAGACCACAAACTGCTCCTTTATTTTCTCATATGTAAAACTGAACTACATAAAGCAATTTAAATAGATGAAAATAAGTGAACCACTTCTACGTGTTCAACTCCTAAAAACTCTCAACTACTTAACAAATGGCCATAAAACTAGTTCTTACCCACCTCTTTTATTGACACCTCACTGTTCTCATAACATATTGCACAACGTCTCTCAACATTTCCCTAAAGACTAGAATAAACTAAACAACTCTCTAAAGACCAGGACTACCTCAACAACTAATGGAATATTCATTTTATGATGCACTAATTTTTGACACTCCCCCTTAGTGCATGCTTACAATCAAGTAAACCTAGCGCTTTTCTAAAATTCTCAAACTTTTCCTTTGCAAGAGCCTTTGTAAAAATGTCTGCGGTTTGATCAATGGTTGATACTGTCTTCAGCTTGATTTCTTGTGCAAGCATTTTTTCCCGAACAAAGTGATGTTGAATTTCGATGCGTTTCGTACGAGCGTGAAACACTGGATTTGCTGCTAGCTTGATTGCGCTTTCATTGTCGCATCTAATAGGAACAGAATAGTCAATTTCATCATGAATGTCGCCAATCACTCGCTTCAGCCAAACACATTCTTGAGTGGCCTTAGTTGCTGCAACATACTCTGCTTCGGTGCTTGAAAGTGTCACATTTGGTTGCTTCTTGCTGCACCATGAAACTGCAGCTGAACCTGTACTAAAACAGTACCCTGTGGTCGAACGCCTATCATTCTTGTCGCCTGCCTAATCAGCGTCGGCGAAACCACGTAATAGGAAATTTTTACCTTTCTTGTACATCAGCCCATATTCAAGAGTACCTTTCACATAGCGTAGGATTCTCTTTGCTGCATCCAAGTGAGAAGCTTGTGGAGTCTCCATGAATTGAGAAATAACTCCAACTGAATATGAGATGTCAGGCCTTGTGATAGTTAAATAAATTAGACTACCCACAAGTTGTCAAAACTTTCGTGCATCCCGCAGTGACTTTCCTTCATGTTTTTGTAGCTGTAGACATGGTTCCATGGGGGTAGCCATTGGTTTTGCATCTCCCATGCCAAAACGTTCTAGCAAATTTTTAGCATACCTCTTCTGTGATACAAAATAACCATCTGTTATTTTGTCAATTTCAATACCAAGGAAGCATCCAACCTCTCCTAGATTCTTCATCTCAAACTGAATTGACAAGTCATCCCAGAGTTGTGAGATTTCACAATCATTGTCTCCGGTGATAATCATGTCGTCACATATAAAAGAATTACCACTCGCATTTCTGCCTTCATTTTCACAAACATACTTGAATCTGAATCTGAAACTTTAAAGCCACAGAAGATAAGATATTGAGCAATCTTACCATACCATGCGCGTGGAGCTTGTTTGAGACCGTACAACGCCTTCTTAAGTCTACAAACATGATTAGGAAATTCTTTAGAAATGAATCCCTGTGGCTGCTCCATGAACACTTCAAGATCCAACTCTCCATAAAGAAAAAAGCATTCTTCACGTCGAGTTGCCATAGTTTCTAACCTTTACAAGTTGCTAAAGAAATAAGGGTTCTGACCGTTACCATCTTCGCAACCGGACTAAAAGTTTCTTCATAGTCCAGTCCATGGTGTTGTGAAAAACCACGAGCAACCAGCCGTGCTTTATATCTATCAATAGTCCCATCCATCTTCCTTTTTAACTTGTAAACTCATTTACAAGTTACTGGTTTAACATCTTCTGGCTTTAGCACGAGTTCCCAAGTATCATTCTTCATTAATGCAACAATTTCTTCTTGCATGGCTGATTCCCATTTAGGAACCCCTTTAGCTCATCATGGAATGAAGGTTCATTGCACTCTAGTGGTCCCACAGAGAAGCAAGCAGTCACTGTACAAGGATTCAACTGAACATCATAATCTTCTTTAAGGGAGATGGGTTGCTGCTTCTCTCTTGTTGACCTTCTTAATGTGAGGACACCTTGTTTATCTCCTCCTTGGTCTAATGGTTGCATATTGACCTTTGGAGATTCATCACTCCCCCTATTTCTATGTTCATCTTGACTAGAGGAGGACCCATCATTCTGAGGAGCCAAGTGCATGCTTGCTGAATCATCTTCTTCATTAGTGACTTCAGTAGCGAACCTTTGTGTTATGTAATATGATGACACCTCATCAAAAACAACTTCTCGCGAAGTTACAAACTTCTTTGTCTCTGGATCCATACACCTCCAACCTTTCCTGTGTGAATCACACCCAACAAATACACATTTCTTTGCTTTTCTGTCCAATTTGGTTATGTTGCTCTTAGGAACATGAACATAGCAAACAGAACCAAATACCCGAAAATAACTCACATTTGGCTTTGCATCAAATAAATACTCAAAAGGAGACTTGTCCGTACCTGGCCATGGAGGTAGCCGATTGATTACATGGCATGCACAATGCATTGCCTTTGCCTAAAGCTCTCGAGGTAAATTTTTGTCATGCAACCACGATAAACTCATCTCTGATATATGTCCCAACTTGCGTTCAACAACTCCATTCTGTTGTGGGGTTTGAGGACATGTCATTTGCCGATGAATCCCATGATCATCACAGTATTTGAAGAAGTCAGTTGACATGTACTCTCCTCCATTGTTGGTCCTTAGGCCTTTGACCTTCAAGCCAAATGTTTTATCCACTGTACCTGTGAACTCAATAAACTTAGAAAGAGCTTCACTCTTCTCCTTCATAAAGTATACCCAAGAATACCTGGAGAAGTCATCCACGATCACCATCAAGTAGTGAAAACAATTATAGCTTGGTGTTCTAGTTGGGCCCATCACATCTGAATGGACCTACTCAAACAAACTTGATCTTCGATTCGACATCCTCTTGAAAGGTAGACGATGTGATTTTCCATATTGGCAGCCTTGACAAACCACATCTCGTTGTACGTCTTTTAAAATCGGAATGCCATTCACCAGCTTCTTGAAAGAGATTTCTTTCAACATTTGATAACCAATATGGCCCAATCTAGCATGCCATATTGATGCTCCATCATTTCGACTTGTTGTCTCCACATATGTCTCACTAGCTGACATCATAAACAACGATTTCTTCTTACCGACAAGTAGAACATCAGCAACAACATTCTTCACATTGTCAAGAATCTTTACATCTTCTGGGCCAAAGAGGACATACTTTCCAGCATCAGTTATCTGAGAAACTGAAACCAAATTTTTTTTTTAACCCAGGCACGTAGTAAACATTCTTCAAAACAATGTCTCCATCTACATTAACATTGCCTTCTTTTTCCATTGGGTGTACAGAATTGTCTGCAGTGACAATCGCTCGATCACCACTATGCAACTGAAACTTAGAGAACAGAGAGTCATTCCCAGTTATATGGTGTGAGCATCTAGAGTCAATAATCCATTCCTTCTCATAGTCAATAGAAACATTTGCTTGACATGAGACAACTTCTTGTTTTTCAACTAACACAGTTGAAAAACATTTCTCCCAGCTTGGTGGTTCTTTACCTTCATTGTCATCTTCACAAGCTATGCTTGTACTTCCGTCCAAAAGCTTCACTCGACAATTTCACCTGATGTGACCGGTTTTCCCACATCTATAACAAGTGATCGGTTTTCCACTTGTATTTTTCTTTGGACTCGAGCTGAATGTAGAACAATATCCACGACCTTCTGATGAATTTCCCTTTGAAACAAGGACCTCTGCAGGTTCAGAGATTGATTTGCTTGACATTTGCTTGGCCAATGCTTCTTGGTTGGAGAGCAAATTTTCCAAATCAATGATAGATGGTTGGTTCACCCATCCTTGCAAAGATGTGATGAATGGCATATATTCTGCCCTTAGACCACGAATGAGATACCGCCGAAGCCGTGCATCACTAATGGGTTCCTCTGTATCCAAATCTGAAATTTCAACGCAGATATTTTTCACTTTCAAAAAATAATCTGAAATCGACATACCTCCTTGCGTTAACATCGCAAGCTCATTCTCAAGCAGCTGCAACCTTGCTATATTTTTCTTAGAGAATAGCTTCGCAAGAGTCTCCCAAATTTCCTTTGGTGAATCGAAATTACGAATCATGATCAATAAACTCCTTACTGATTGATGTCCTTAGTGCAAATAGAGCTTTCCCACACTTGATCTTCCATTTTCGTCGTGCTTCAACATTGTCTGGAGTATCGTCAAGAATCACCGAATCATTTCCAGCAGTAAGCTCCCATAAGTCCTGTCCTTGGAGATACGCCTTGATGCACAACTGCCAATACTTATAATTTGTACCTACAAGCTTCTCCACGCCATACTGTGCAAAATCGTTCCCAACCATGCTTGGATCCATTTGTGAACAAGAACTTTGATAACAGAATTCTCCAACAATTAGTTGATAAAGTTCAGTGCCTCCAACCAGGCTCTGATACCATGAAACTAAAGGAGAAAAATGAGATATCTGAAACTTCAACAGAGAACAGAAAGGAAGTGAAGCAAAGACCACAAACTGCTCCTTTATTTTCTCATATGCAAAACTGAACTACATAAAGCAATTTAAATAGATGAAAATAAGTGAACCACTTCTACGTGTTCAACTCCTAAAAACTCTCAACTACTTAAAAAATGGCCATAAAACTAGTTCTTACCCACCTCTTTTATTGACACCTCACTGTTCTCATAACAGATTGCACAACGTCTCTCAACATTTCCCTAAAGACTAGAATAAACTAAACAACTCTCTAAAGACCAGGACTACCTCAACAACTAATGGAATATTCATTTTATGATGCACTAATTTTTGACAGATCCTCAGATGGAGGGCTGAAACCCAATCTAGAACCATACCATACTGCCCGAGCAAAGCTACAATTAAGAAAAATATGATTTATATTCTCATTCTCATATCCACGTCGAGGGTAAGTTGGATTGAGAGGAGCATTCCAACTAATCAGAGCTTTAGTTGAAGGGAGACCATCAGAGCATGCCCTCCAAACCAAATGTTTAACCTTGGGCATAGCTTGAGCACTCCATATTTTTCGCCAAACTTCTTTCAATGGGAAGTATTGAAGTCTATTGGTAGAGGAGGAAGGAACAAGACATTAAGCATTATCTTTCATATTGCAGATGTGATGATATCCAAATTTAACTGAATAAATGCCATTCTTTGAAGCTACCAGTACTCGGCAGTCTTGGTGAGGGAATAGACTTAATTGAATCTTCTTAATGGCAGCAACATCCTCAGGGTGTAAATGAAGTTGTAAGAGATCCTCTCTCCATACCGGATTCTTCTCATCAATTATGTCTGACACACATTTGCAACTATGATCATTATATTCAGGATGTTGAACCTTAAAATTAGGAGAAGATGGAAGCCAACCATCTTCCCAAATTAGAATATCCTCTCCAGATCCCACAAACCATAGTAGTCATTTCTCTAAAACCTTCCTACCTTCAAGCACACTTCGCTAGCCCCGAGAAGGAGATGAACTCGTTGTAGCATGGAGAAAATCAGTATTTGGGAAGTATGTACTTTTCATCATTTGAGCCCAGGGAGAGGTAGGGAAATTCGACAACCTCCATGCCAGTTTGCCTAGGAGAGCTATGTTGTGTATGGCAGGGTCTCTGAGTCCCAACCCTCCTTTGTCTTTAGAGCGGCACATTCTGTCCTAAGAAATCTAGCAGATCTTGTGCTTATCATCGATCACATCCCACAAGAAATGAGTTGCCGCCTTTCAAAGAGTAGAATAGTGAGCCACAAGCAATTTAAAATGGGTGGCAACATAGGTATTCATTGAAAGAGCGACTGATTTCAACACAGTTTCCTTCCCAGCATATGACAGTAATTTGTGTTTCCAACTCTGCATTCAACCTTCAGTTTTTTCATTGATTTCCTTAAACAACTCAAGCTTGGAAGTACTGGAATGTATGGGAAGTCCCAAGTATTTCTTTGGAGGAGCTCCATAAGGGATTTTCAAGATACGCGAAAACCAATGTTAGAACTTTGCCACCGTGTTGGGACTGAAGACTAAACAAGATTTTTGGAGGTTGACTTGCTATCCACTAGCCAAACAATACAACTCCAGGCAAGACTTGATATTCTGAATTTCAGTAGGATTGGCTTCCGAGAAGATTAGAGTGTCATCAACAAAAAGTAGATGAAATAGGGGTTCACCTCTATTAAGAATTTTCATGCAATGTATAAAACCAACATTTCTAGCCTTGTGGAGAACTCTACTCAAGGCTTGGGAGCAAATCACAAAGATTGCCGAAGACAAGGGTTCGCCTTGGCGAATGCCTCGTGAAGGGGTTATAGCACCACAAACCGAGCCATTAATAAGCATCTTATATGAGACTGAAGAAATGCATGAGAGAACCATTGAAACCCACTTCTGGTAGAAACCCATTCGAGTGAGTAGCCCCTCTATAAATCTCCATTCGAGTCTATCATAGGCTTTCTTCGTGTCCAATTTTATTGCCACATATCTTCTTTTACTTTTCTTCTTATGAGAAATATAATGGAAGGCTTCGTGGGCACAGAGGAGGACGTTATCAGATATAAGGCGATCAGGAACAAATGCTGCTTGTGCAGGAGAAATGACTTTATCAAGGATGATCTTCAAGCGAGATGCCACAACCTTTGTCGCAATCTTCATGACCACGTTACACAAGCTAATCAGCCTGTAGTGGTCAACAGATTCAGGGTGGTCACGCTTAGGAATGAGACATATCATAGTATCATTAAGATCTTTAGGCATCACTCCATCACTGAAGAACTCCTGTACAAAATGAAAGATATTAGTGTTGACAAGGTCCCAATAATTCTGAAAAAAGGCTGGTGGTAGGCCATTTGGCCCGGGAGATTTAAGGGGGGCCACGGACCCCAATGCCGCCTTGATTTCCTCAAGCCCAGGTTGTTTACACAAAGATTCATTATCAGCCACATTAATAACAGGGTATATAGTCTGTAAGACAACTTGGAGAACAGGTTCATTAACTCCTTTAGAGCAGAGAATGGTTTTGTATTGATCCACCACCTCATGAACTATTTCCTCTTCATTTTGAGTCCATTCACCAGAGCCAGTTTTGATTTCATTCCTATTACGTCTCTGAAGGGTGAAGGCATGGAAAAATTTAGTGTTTTGGTCCCCACTCTTCAGCCAAATAGCTCGCGACTTCTGCTGCCATAGAAGTTCCTCCCTGTTCAACTCAATTTCAAATGATTAGAGACTTCCCACTCCCTTTCCTGAGATGTTGGCATTGGATTTTCCTGTAGATCTCTAAGCTCCTTGAGATATGTCTTGATTCTGTTTTGAATATTTTCGAATGATTTCTTGCTCCAAGCCGTAAACACCTCTTTACTGTTTAGGGCATTTTTACTAATAGAAAGACTAGACTTGTCAACTGTTGCAATAGACCATGCTTTGGCTGCAGTGGAGGCAAAGATACAAAACTCTCCAACAAAGCTATCTTCATACTTATAAGAAAGACTCAAAATAAAAAGATACAAAGGGGATTTAACTCGCCTTATTCCTAGTCAAAGCAAGAAAATGTTCATCCTCAGAGTTGAAACTTATCCCAAAAAACCCAAGAAAACTAACATTATATAAGTAACTCTAGGAGACCAACTCTGTCTTCATTGGTAATATGAATAAGATCCCTTGGAATAATAGAATTACCCTCAAAAGTACAATTGATTAAAGATATGCAAGCCAAATTTGCTAACCAACTAATTTACACTAATCTAAAGAATTTAGAGGTGTCAATCAGTCGAGTTGATTTGATTTCAGTCAGGCTGAATCAGTTTCAAACTGGTACTATGAAAAATTGAAACCAAACAATTAAATCAAAAGTCGGTTTTGCCGGTTTGGATGATTTTATTAGGTTAATATGACAGGCTATTATTGGACTCCAATCGATTTGGGTTTGATCCGGACTAGATCGACCTATTCCAGGCATAGTTAGTAAATTCACGTATAGTACGCGGATTTGTTCCGTATTCGAACGTTTCAATCAAAAATTCATAATTTGGTGTAACAATAAAAAAAATCCGTATTATACACGTATTTTATAGGTAATTGTATTATACGTGTTTTAAACGCATCTAATACGTTTAATTTAAAAAAAAAAGAGGTCAAAATGACACTTTTCCCTTTCCATAGGTTTCTCGATTTTGAGAAAAAAAATGTGGATGACACGCATCTTCCTTTCTTATTTTATTAATTCCAACAATTCTTTCCATATTGCCGTTCCCTCTCTCCTTTATTACCTTATATCCTTTATTTAACTTCATTTCAAGCTTATCCTAAATTTATTAATCAAGAACCTTATTGTTCACACTCTTGTTACTATCCATTAGCCTATTAAGTCTACTTAATTATAATTTTGCCACCCAATTTAAAATTTTACCTTAATTACGAATATATTTTTGGTTATTATGATTGAATTATTTAATATCTGAATAGACCAATACGTGATCTGATTTCGATTTTAGAATACGGATCCACATCAGTGGGGGTTACTGTCGAATTTCTTGTTTTATACGATAATATCAATGATGATATTTTAATTTGTTAGATGATTATCTACATGTTATTATTATTATTATTATTATTATTTTGACAAGTATATGTTATTATTTACTATGATAAAAAGTGATTGATGCCTATCAACATTGGCTATGATAGACATGATTAAACTTAATTAATATTAGATGTAAAAGAAACATAATTGAGAAATGATCCCCAATTGTAAAGCTAGATTGGATTTAGATGATCATGATAGTATGGGATGTTAGAATTTAGTTGTAAACAACCAGTTTTAGTTCATTCTTAATACAAAAAAAAAAAAAAATCCCGTATTTTTTGTTCTTGGATTTTTACATAGCAATCTTATTAAACACGTATCGTATCATTGCTGTGCACATTTTATTAAGCCAAATTTCTGAATAATATTATTTCCCTATGGCCCGTTTGATTGCCATACGTATCAATTTCCGTTTTATTGCCATTCCCGAACTAACTAACTATGATTCCATGTAGGGGTGTCAATTCTGAGACCGCACCGGCATGCCCGATTGAGCCAGACACTTTTATTAAATGAGAGTTCACAGTGCAAATAGCAATCCTATCAGGCACCCGACCGAACCGACACGTTTATATGCCTATCTTTAACTTACTCGTTGTAGTCCGACCCAACGTGACCACCTTTAATATTACATAAAATTTCTATTTTGCCACTAGTAGTAAGAAAAAAAAATTAAGCTTTCTTACCCTTGCTTTGTAATAGAATTGCTTTAATTAAGCTTTATTTTGTAAGTTGTAAATGTCATAATCTCTTCTTTATCTTTGTAAGAACAACCATAATCTCATATCATTTATTTTTTTTATTAAAGATTTGCCTCACATATTTTTGAGCATTCAACCAACTGAAGAAAATAATTTTAGGATAGGCACATTTAAGGCTCATTTAGACTTAAATAGGTATGTAGTTCGGTTAAAGCTTGGTTAAGACCCGTTTAAGAAAGCTTGATTAAAGCTTGACACCAACTGACCCGATTATAAACTGTACCATACGCCCCAAAGCTAGGTCCGTTTACTTAAACGGGCGTTTACGGTGCAAGGCTTCCAAGTGGTCAAGCCCGATTGAGACCGGCCCGGCCCGACTTGTTGACACCCCCAATTCCAGGCATCTAGGCAGGGTTTAAAAACAGTGAATCGGATCAGGAATCAGCTTATTCACATGAGAATCGGCACTGACCAATTCCCTCCAATTAATGACTGGTATGGCCAATTTTAGCCGAGAAAGATCAGAGAGATTCGGGATCGACTCGAGGAAGTAGTACTCTTAAAAGCTTCTATCCTGTTCATGTCTGCAGAAACCCTTGTCACTCACTCACTCACTCACTCACTCACAGGTGATCTGAGTCTGACGATTAAGATGCTATGGTCATTCAGGATTATTAGTTATGGATTGAATGGTCATGAGACTCATGACCAAGGATAAAATGCAAACATGCACTGTATAGCTCAAGTTCAAGTGGATCCACAGATACATGCATTAGTTATAGGGCTTGTGTTTGTATTGTTTACTTTCAGTCTCACACTGTTTGTTTTTGGGTGACTTGTGACCCTTGTCTTTTTGCATTAAAACCTGCAATTTCAGCACAAATCTCCAAAGAGAAAAAAGTGAAACCTGTCTCTCCCCAACCATGTTTTCCTTATTGTTTAGTTCCCCACCATTATTCCCTCTTTGATAGAAGAACAATAGTATCTATTAGTTAATTTATCCATTCTCTTCGTCCCAACTCTGATCATTTTGTCAAGCACTAATCTACAATGAACTCGATTTGAGAAATCTTAAATTCTGCCTTTCTGTCTGCTTAATCCTATCGAGCCATCATGGAATGTGGAACAAAAAATTCTCTGCTACTGTACTTAGTGGGATAAAACGAGGATGCCACTCACTAGGAATCAGTTATGAAGCTGTCCCCAAAAAGATTTGAATTTTGTATTGTTGCCTCTCTACCCAATTCCCAAAATTCAAAATCTCGATTCTCGACTACTGAGGTGTCACTGTTGGCCCTTTTCCATTTTTTTTTGTTTCTCTCCTCTCCCTCTTTTATATCCACCTCAGAGCTTCAGCACACCTTATCTACTTGTGTGTACAACTGTGTGAGTTTGATTCGACATGAATCTCTCATTATTCTTGGCTGAAATGTATGAGGTTTGGATAAATCGGCTCAAAGCAAGAGTACCCGCTAAGTGCTTTGAAGGTACGTTCTGTAAATGCTACTCTTTTGAAGGTTCTGGTTCTGTTTTAGCTGTAATTGTTGTTTTGGGTCTTTTGTCTGTTGGGTTTTGTGAGAATTTTCCAATGGTTTCGGTTCCACTTGGGTTTGAGATTTCAGAGTTTGAAAGCAAGACTTGGGTTTCTGAAAATGGGGTTTTTACATTTGGGTTCTTCGATGATTATCGCAAAGATTATGATGGCCTTGCAGTTGGGATACGGTATAACTTGGGAAACAGAGATGCAAATGTGCCTGTGTGGACTGTTGGTGGTGGGGTTAGGGTTTCTGAGAACTCTATTTTGAGGCTTTCTATGGATGGAAGATTGGTCTTATTAGATAACCTCAGTGGTTTGATTGTTTGGAGCAGTAATACTAGTGGTTTGGGTGTTCAAACTGCTAGCTTATTGAACAATGGTAATCTGGTTCTAATGGGTAATGCACAGGAAGTCCTTTGGCAAAGTTTTGATAGCCCTACCAATACTCTTCTTCCTGGTCAGGAACTCTATTTCCCTCAAGCCCTTCGAGCTCCTTCCACATCCTTCATTTCTAGCTACTACAGCCTTGTGATAAGGCACACAGGAGATCTTGCACTTATCTGGGAAAACAATGTGACTTACTGGGGTAGCCATTTGACTTCCTCTGTTGATGTCAAAGAAGCAAGGTTTGAGCCTACAGGGGTTATTGGACTGTTTGATGCTACTGGCCAATCAGTTTGGTCCAAATCAAGTAAAGACTTTGGAGACCCATCTGTATTTTTGAGGCATATTAGGATTGACTCCGATGGAAACTTGAGAATTTACTCATGGGACAATGCTCTCCATACATGGAAGGTAGGATGGCAAGCTGTTGAGAACCAATGCGATGTTTTTGGTTCTTGTGGTTTATATAGCATCTGTCAGTACAATTCAACTGGACCTGTTTGTGAATGCTTATTTCATGATTCCTTGGATTGGGGAGGTGGGCCTTCTGGGATGGATTCAGGTTCTTCTGGGTGCAAGAAGATGGTAGATTTGGGGAACTGCAAGATGGGTACAAGCATGATGGTTCTGAAACAGACTGTTCTTTATGGTCTTTATCCTCCACATGATATTGATATCATGTTGAGTGAGAAGGCTTGCAAGAAGTACTGTGCAGAGGACAGTTCCTGTATTGCTGTGACTTCGAAGAATGATGGTTCAGGTCTTTGCAAAATCAAACGAACTAGCTATATAAGTGGGTATGGGAACCCATCTGTCCCTGCGACTTCATTCTTGAAGGTCTGTTTAGTTCCTCAGGCAGCCTCCACCACAAAAGCAAACCCACAAGCTAATGCAGCAGAATCAATGCAAATGCCATCCGAGAGATCCATTTCTCATGTTGACACTAGGAAAAGTTTTATAGCTGTTCTAGCTATCATAGTGTTGGTCACAGTATGTGCTTTCCTTGCTGTTGAAATGCTAGTGTTTTGGTTCATCCACCAGAGAAGGCAGATTAAAGCCCAGAGGAGGATTCCCTTTGGAAAGGATGCTCAGATGAACCCACACTACAGTGCCCTTATCAGATTGTCCTTTGAAGAGGTGAAAGAATTGACAACTAACTTCACAGACCAACTTGGGCCAACTGTATTCAAAGGTGTCCTACCCAACAAAACTCCTGTAGTTGCTAAGGTGCTAAATTCTGTTGTAGCATCTGAAAGTGACTTCCGAATGGTAGTTTCTACCTTGGGTGGCACCCACCACCGAAACCTTGTACCTTTAAAAGGCTTCTGTATTGAGGCACAGCACAAGATTGTTCTCTATGAGTATATCCCCAATGGTTCTCTTGACAAATGGCTATTCAACACGGGAACAGACCAAAGCAGGTTGAGTTTGCATCATAGGCTTGGTATTGCTCTTGGTGTTGCTCAAGCCATGGCATATTTACACTCCGAATGTCGACAATGCATACCTCACAGGAATCTGAAGCTTGAGAATGTGTTGCTTGATGAGAAATTGGTTGCTAAGGTTACAGATTTTGGGCTCCAGAGCCTGTTAGAAAAAGGCGCATCTTCATCAGAGTTGCTGCCAGACAAGGATATTTACATGTTTGGTGAAATGTTGTTACAGATTTTGACTGGTAAGAGGGATGTACTTCATATTACTGGGGACAATTTACTCAAGCTAGTGCAAGAAATGTATCAAGACAGGAATTCAGAGAGTGGTGAGGAGCATGAAGGAGTTGAAAGAATGTTTAGGATAGCCTTATGGTGTTTACAAGATCAACCATTCCTTCGACCTTCCTTCAGTGAAGTGGTTAAGATATTAGAAGGTACTTTTTCTGTAGACAGGCCTCCACCATGTTCTGCTTTCATGAAAGAAAATAAGATGGATGAAGCAGACATGACCGAGGTTGATGATGCATCCTGATTAACTTGACAGTAGAGTAACTGTGTTGGGCTTTAGTTTCTGATAAGCTAAATCGGTTAGATTTCTATGTTCATCAGTGGTGTACTGGGAGTTCAAATTTGAACTGTTGGGAATTCAAATATGCAGGATTGAAGCTTCAAAACCTTTGCACCTCCATTTATGTATCAGATCAAGACCAAGAGAATGAAATGTTATTTCTGACTTTTCTACAAAGCACTCTTCAGAAAAATTTTATCTTGTTTTTCTTCTGTTGTAAAGATTACAAGATGCTGATGAATTGGAGCACCATTGAAGAGTTATATTTCGATCCAGTCTGATACAGTAATAATTGAAGCGTTCTTCAATCTGGCCTGCCTTGATAGCAGGGACTCCTGGCCCTCAACCTTCCTTATCCTTCACCTCTTCATCTTACCATGAACCCAAGAGTGTTTCTCTTGCATATGTCTTCTTTGCCTGTATTTAAGAGAGAAATTGATTTTTTTTTGCCTCGTCATCTCAGTGTCCCATATGATCTTCAATGCTTCACGGGAGGAGACTCTTCTGTATTTATATGATATACAGCTTCTTGTGTTTCCGTGTTATTTAAAATTTGGAATGCATATATTCCGTTCTTTTCTCCTTTTTTATTTGGTTTGTGCAAATTAGAGATGAATCCAACTCTTAAGTTCATTAATTTGAATACATCTTTTGATTTTATTGCATCTAGTGATACTGATAATTACGTAATAATAAATTATTTTCCTTACCTAATAAAAGAATATATATATATATATATATATATTACTTTTAAATTATTTTTTGACAACTCTTTTTACCATTAACTTAAGATAAATGACCGTCAAACGAATGTAGCAAGTACTAAATAAACCTATAGAGGTGTCATCTGCACAGTCCATTTAAGATAGTTTCACAATCTTCGTCACCAAAGATATCATTTTCCTTTTAAAAAGGTTCCAATTCTCTTCCCTTCCTATTACTTGTAACCCAAGGATTTAAAAAAGGGATCAATGACCACATAAACAGCTACCAATATCAATCCCATCCTTACTTGGATCGGTTGATACTTGTGGGAATCTACTATGTCATACAATCGGTCAGATTTGATCGGCCATGAGATTAAAAACATTTTTTTTTTTGTTTATGTGGGTGAAGCATAGTTGTTAAGATACATTTAACCTACACCCTCTCATAGGGAGGGCAAATTGAGTCCCCCAATTATGACCAATGCCTTGACCGATTCGACATAGGAAAAAATAAACTAATTGGGCAATGAGAGAGTGTACAAAAGCATATTCAACGCATATTAAGCTTGGGTAACATCATCTTTTCACACCCTACATAGTGCAAGCGTTTTTTGTGCCAAACTAACAGATTTCTATTCCCCTTTTAAAAGGTCACATGATGGTCTTTTCATACTCCCTATGTCTTAATGGTTAGGAATCGTTATTTTTTCTTTTAAAGAATTAAATTTCTTTGAAGTTGAAAGGCAATCTATTAAACCAGGAACCATTATTTTTCCCTTTAAAGAATTAATTTCTTTGAAGTTGAAAAGCAATGTATTAAATCAGGAACCGTTATTTTTCCGCTTAAAGAATTAAATTTCTTTGAAGTTGAAAAGCAATGTATTAAATCACAAACTATTATTTTTTCGTTTAAAGAATTAAATTTCTTTGAACTTGAAAAGCAATTTATTAAACCAGGAGCCAATACTTTTTCGTTTTAAAAATTAAATTTCTTTGAAGTTGAAACGCAATGTATTAAACCAAAAATCGTAATTTTCCTGTTTAAAGAATTAAATTTCTTTGAAGTTGAAAGGCAATGTATTAATAAAGTGCACAGCCGTTTATTACCAATAAAAAGAAAAAAAAAGCCTAGTGTAGTAGGAGGTCTCAGATTCGAACCTTTTGATTGTTATCTCATCCTTTCCTTAACTATCAAAAAAATAAATAAATAATAAAATAAAATAAAATAACAAGAAGAAAGGAGAAGTGCACAGCCACTGCCCGCCCACTTTGAAAGTGGCGTAGTGCGCCGCACCACCTTTCGAATCCTGGTTCCCGCTTCAAGTCTTCACCTTTCAAAGCCCACCCTTTCTCTCTCTCTCTCTCTCCAAAACCTCACCGATATGGAACTAAAAATATTTAACTTTTTGAATGGTTTTACTCTCTATCTCTCTATCTTTCATCTTGAGGACCTTACCAAAAAATATATCATCTTGTGGAGTCCTAAGTTTTTGTCACGTGGTACTACAGAATGAAGAAAGGAGCATGCATGTACTCAAGCGGAGATGGAGACATGATGGAGTTTTTCTAACACGAGACCAACCACTTTTTCTCATTCAATTTTTGAGAATCAAAGTGTGAATATCCAACACAAGACACCTACACGACACTCCATTCAATTTGAGAATCAAAATGTTATATAGTTATTTATATTGGCGTTCATGCAACTCAATTCCATGCCATTTTGAGCTCCAATCCAACATTGTCATAAAAAGTTCAAAGTAGGTGTTCCAAATCAATTTAGGTGTTAATTATCGTTAATTTTTTTATTGCCTTTTTCTTAGTCTCTTTTTTAGATAAAAATGTTTACAACATGTTTTTTTTTTTTTTTTTGCCATTTTTTAAATATTTCATTGTATTTTACATTGTCCTATTTAGATCAAGTGCAGTTGACTCTTGTGGAGAGTCTCAAAGTCTCTCCCCATATATCAAATTTCAGTTCAAAGTAATTTTTGTTTTAATAAAAAAATTGTAAAATTTATATAGAATTTACCAAGTGACAAAATAGATGTCAATATTCGTGGGTTTAAATTTAGTTGCCTGTTCATGTATAAAGTTTCAACCTAAGGCTATGTTTGGTAGCCAAGAGAAGAAAAGAAAAGAAAAAAAGAATCTAGAAAAGACAAAAGGAGAAAAGAGAAGAAATTGTGAGAAAATAAAAAGAGTATGTATGTTTGGTTACCAAGAGAAGAAAATAAAAGAATACAAAAAAATTTGAATTTTAAGAGAAATAGACACATAGGTAATCATTGTGTAATCATTCATTTTTTGTGTTATTAGCTTTCATATATTCTTATGCTTTCTTGTGTTTTTGGCAAGAAAATTGTTGGAGGAGCAAAAGAAAACTTCACAATTCTCAAGAAGAAATTTGAATTTAAAAAGGGGAATCTTCTCTTGGGTGAAGACATATCAAGTGCAAAGAAAAATTCTTAACCTAACGAAAAAAATACAGAGATTGTACATTTTTCTTTTCTTCTCTTGGCTAACAAACACAGCCTAAGTGAAAATTTTCCTTTTATAAAAGGTTTTCTTCCTCTCACTATGCTTGGTGAAATATAAGATTTCACTATTTGCTATATGACAATACATAGATTAGTTCATGTGATAGAGGATCAAATAAACATCTAATTAGAACAATTAATCTTAAAATGAATGGAGAACATAACTAAAATTACAAAAGATGCTATTTTGTATTTTATATTCATCTCAAATTGATGGCATTTTGGTCACTTTACTAAAATTTTATTTTCAGAGTTTAAACAACTTTCGTTACTTACTTAAGACCAAAATTTAGCTATTAAGATGTATTAGGTCATCTATCACATAGACTAATCCATATACTACCAACAAGTGGCAAAATAAATGCAAATACATGTGACTTAAGTGTTATATTAAGTAGAAGAAATAGTTATTAAGAGCAGTGAATACTCTTATCTTGGATATTAATTACAAAAGTGTTTTAAGTTTGAAAAAATTTCACTTTCCTTCCTCCTTAATTCTCCTGGCAACAAAAACAGAAGTCTCGCATTTACCAAAAGAAAAAACTAAGCCTCACAATTTATTTTTAGATCTTCAAATTTTTTAAGTGAAAAATTGCAGAGCTAAAGGGTATTTCCTGAGATCAAAGGGAATATATGTGTAGGATACTAGGATTAGTCGGTAGTCAGACTGAGAGCTTCACAACGGTCAACTTCCAAAAATTCCAATTGCGAAGGAGGAGAAGGTATAAGGTTTGGCTTCCCCAGGTACGCCCTGATCCGAAAACTTCATTTTGCTCACACCTCTTCTGGTGATTAATGTCACTGGGGAAGTGCACGTCAACTTCCAAGAACAGCAACTAGGTCCTAGCTGCGAGGTGAGAGGGGCTAGGTGTGGCTCCCCCAAGTACCTCCTGATCTGGAATTTCCATTTGTATCTTCCTTCTTCTGCTGATTTATAAACTGCGGAAGAATACGTTTCAACTTCCAAGAGCGGCAGGAGGTGGGAGGTGCGAGGTGCGAGGCTCCCTCAGGTACGCCCAGATCTGAATATTCCACTTGTTCAACCTTCTGATGATGATGATTTTATACGCTGCAGGAGCGTAATCAGATCTACTACCTTCCGTCATCTTTTTATGAATGTTTCCTTCTCGTCTTTGACAAAAAAAATCTGATCTTTGCCGGCTCATGTGCATTTCTCGACGTGGTTCTAGATGAAGTTGATGCAGATGATGTTCTTGTTGTTTCTCATATTTTGGTTAGTAACCGTTTATTTTTTAACTTCGCTCTTCTCCCTTTGAGCGAAGTTATAGAATCGATTGAAATTTCCGTCTCTGCTATGGAGAACAAAACGAAAAGACATTACTATTAACCTGTGGATTGCCAGTTAAATGCTTAAAGCTCATAAAACTAATCTAGTGATTCAAGATGTTAATAAATAAAGGTCTCTTCTTTTACTGATATGCAATCGATGAAGTCAAAGATTTTTCTAGATTTGTAGATTTTTTTCTCCTTCCGCTTTTTCTATTTCTTTTTCTTATTCCCTTTCTCTGTTCGATGCTCTGTTTCTTGGTGAGCCTGAGTTCAACAAGTCTGGCGACTTTCGGACCTCGGCGAGAGCGCAGGTGGTAGGGCAAGGAATGCTGAGGTTTCAACCATGGCAGGCTTTGTACGCTGCGAGCATATTCTTTGTTCCTGTGCTTCCGCGCCCAGCTCGAATTGCTCTCTCACTTGTTGAAACGGAGAAGACCCTTCGAGCTCGAGGTGTAAAGAGTCCGGATCGTCAATAACTATGTTTTTACGTACAAGTCTTTGCTTGGCACCTGTCCGATCCTACGATGGAGACATCTCTTTTTTCCCTTTTTTTTTTTTAATCTTCCCCGAAGTTTTTCCCCTCTTTCCTCTTCCACTATCTACGAAATTCAATGCTGAAAGAAGCATATTCTTCACGGCTTGATCCAATATCGGTCTCTCTCTCAATTACTTTTGTCACCCTCGATTTGTGGCTGTTCATGTCGGTTGCTCCGGCGTGTGTGATTTATCCATCACTGCTCTTTGTTTATGCGGGATAAGGTTGTATCAGATCACCTCCCCGTACTGTAATCTCTGTTTCTCCAAGTCTCCATGAAGGCATGAATGACTCCGATACTCCCAAATCTCCTCTAAAAGCATATCAAAATCTTTGAAATCTCGTTTCTTGAATCATTGATTTCTATTTCTATTTCTAAAAATAAGTGAAACGAAACAGTTTTATCAAACGCTTTTTGCATCGTTTCTGCTATTTCTAGAAATAGAAACACGTTTCTTGAAACGTTATCAAACGGACGCCTAAACTGCACTCATTCAATAACTGACAAGTTTTAATTAGAAGTCAAAACCCATGACTGGTCGTAACTAGGAGGGATGAATCCCTTAAATCTTTTAGCAAATTAAAACCCAACTGATCACAACACCGAATTCCATCCACCGACTCAGAAATGCTGCTGTCGTCCTATGCGACAGATTCTTCAACATAGGCGCCCATCCATGCACCACCATATATATCTCGCTTTCTTTCGCTCGCTCGCTCTTCAAACCTTCCTAGCAATATCTATGCTCTGAACTCGCCTTTAATGTCGACCCAATTGGAGGCCTCACGACGGGTATAGGATAATCCCAAGTTTGAGTTTTGTTGTGTTGGAGGATTTGAAGCTCGCATAGCTAAATCGGGAAACTGCAGTTCCACCCAGTACTGGTGCAAGGAAATAAATTCAAAAGGTTAAAAATAAAACGAATTCATTAACTCGCAGCTATGTAGCCATCAATGCCTTCACAAACATTCCAAGTCAAAGTTCCAGCACCTGTATAGTCTTTGTTGGTCTTATCGGTTCCGCTCAAGCTTTTCCACTTTGACCTGGTTTCACACCCTTGTGTGGGACCACACTGCAGTTTCTCAACCTACCACACCCTTGAGATTGCATGGGATCCATAGTCCATAGACCATACCGGGAGCAAAATCTCTTCTGGGGAGTGGACCCCTTTCACGCACACTCTGGATGAGGATCAACCTTGCGTGGGATCCACAAGGCAATGAAATCTGGGTCCAGCTCTAATACCATGGTGGTTTAGCCACGTCCAGCGGCGGGCAACCCCTCGGAATGCATGTCCAGATGTTGGGTGTAGCTTCGAATCTCTTTGAATGGATCAAGGTACATTCTCATACATCCCTGGTCCGTAGATTTAGAATCTATTAAATGAAGAGAGAAAATTGATTCTAAATCCACGGACCAAGATTGTTCTCGTATATTCTCGTACGTGAATCTGATCCGCTCTATGAATCTTTGAGGTGCTTCCAACTATTGGAGTTGCCCTCTAGGAACCAAATCGACTTCCCCAAATGGCGAATGAATTTGACCATCACAAGCAACACTAAAAATGAGCGAACCTGGTAAAAGTTGCTCTGTTACATAAATAAGTAAAAAGAGAGTTACCCCCACAAAAAGCAGTCACCCAATGTTTCCGGGCACACACGTAGAGGCATGATTAGTTCCACGAATCTCACTGCACTGACCATAGTAAATTCCTTCTCCTTGTACCGAAATAGAGGTCTGATTTGAACGACCAGGTACAGCATCACATTTGACACTGCGCTGGAGAGAGTCCAGCGCTACTAATTTCTTAGAATACAATGCTTCCAAAAAACCAAAACTAATTCATTGGTATGTCAAATTAATTGAATTCTTCTCTAAGATGTGTGAAGAAAGAGAATTTAGCTATCTAAGTAATAATTTGACAATATGTTTCTTTATGGGACGAATTCTAGTTTCTTTCTAGGGAAAATTTATATTAAGTGGATATTAGGGCAATATATCACTATTGCTTCTATACCCATTTCCAATTTACCAGCCAGATTATTTAACAAGAAAGGTTGTAGAGGTAGATTTAGATTGGAAGATTTATTATAAGAACAGAACTGAATGGTTTATATATATCATGAAAATACTTAAAAGGAAACAATACAAAGGTGCATAAATTATTTGAACTTTTCTTTTCCCCTTATTTTTACCTTTATTTTTATTGATCTCAACCTATCTTGTCCATTTTGATTTTCCTTTATTTTCTGTATAGGATGGTAGATTCCTCATGTTTATGGATTTATCCTCTTCTAATAGATAATTGACAATATTATGTGTATTTTTTTATGTGGCTTCCTAGATTTAAAGCCATGAACTGGATTCAGCGAAAGATCTACCTGTACAATGTCACTTTCGGACCATATGGGTTGGATTGGTGGGAAAAGTACATATTCAGTATCCTTTAATTTAGTTTTCTCTCTCTCTCTCTCTCTCTCTCTCTCTCTCTAAGCATTTCTTAGGTTTTATACTTGCTCATTTGGGTTTGGTATTTGGAGGGAACCACCAACATTTGGCATTTGCATTTTAGTAGTGTTCAGACGTAATTGAGAGCAAGTTTCAATTAAACAGATTAACAAATTGAATTAAAGCAATCCAAAACTCTATTTATTTTTTTGAAATAATTCAAAAAATAAGAGGTAATAGAATCATAAATTAGGGGATTAATGAGGATTTTGCTATCTAAGCCTCTACGGGTGGAAAAGATTTCGTTTGTTTTTTGAGGCATACAAAAAGATTCAGATTTACTGAATATGTCTTCTAAGATTAAGTAAAGGTTGAGCTAATAGGTATATGAGAATAGGACAGAAGAAAAGGGAAAAAAAGCTAACAAAGGGATGCACTTGCACTGTTAATGGGGAACACCGAACAGTACAAAGGGATCATGTGAGAATTGGTGTTGAGGCAGGGTAGGAGAATGTAGAAAATAGAGAGGAGTGAAGAACGAACTCCAGATTTGCTTGATGCCCGATTGGGTATCGTTTTGATTGGATTGCATGTCTGTTAATGATCATGCCGAAGGCGGATGAACAACTTGATTTTCAGGGATTACTAATAAAAAATAAAAAAAAATAAAAAAAAAAAACCTACCTTTTTAACATGTTCAAACATATATGATTATCCAAACACAATTAGGTTCTTCTTTTTAGAAAAAGGTTTTTCTCCACTCATGGCAAACTTAAAAAGTTACACAAGTTTAGAGTTGAAAGTAAATCCTTTTTTTTTTCCCCTTAAAATTTGATGTTATTGTGGTTGTGAGCTCTTAACTCCTGTAGATTTATTGGTGATCATGTTGCTCTGGTTTATTTGCTACAATGGATCACGAACTGCAGCTGAGTTTTATAGAAGGTAGTTTTTTTAAATTTATTTTTCTTGTTAAGTTACTTGAGGTCAGTTTACAAACTGCATGTTCTAGGGGTTTGATAAAGCTCTGTTTTATTTTGTTGGAGTTCTGAATTTTTAAAAGTTCCAAGATTTGTTTACCTAAGGAAACTCATTGGATATCATGAGAACACCATTTGAGAAACATATAAGTATGTGTTTGTGAAGTCTTTCTTATGGTGGGCCTATGTAAATGTATATATACTTGCTGCTGAATGCATTTGGAATGAGTAAAAGAAATAAGTGCGCATTTAGATTTGGTCATGTTCATTGTTCAATCAAGGAGAAGAAAACTTGAGTGCTAGCTGACATTATCTTTTTTTGGTCAATAAAGATTGTGGTTGTTACCTTGGTTGGAGGTTTGTGTTTTGTCTGTTCTTAAAATAAAAAAATTACCACCCCTCTCATCCACTATCTCCAAGAAGTCTAAAACAAACATCTGTGGGCCTCCAAGGATGTTGGATGGTAGTGATTGTTTGCTTTGTATTCACTTTATGAATAAATGATACAAAGTATTCTATTCTTAATGATGGTTGATGCTTCCATTTGGAAATGAAATTTCAAACAAGAAAATAAACAAGTTTTTGAATATATAGAACCCAACAATGCCATACACCCCAAAAGGTTGCCATGGTAGGTGAAATCCTTATTGAAAAAAAAAAAAATGTATTATATTAAAGAGTAAAAAAAGTAAGATTACAAATAATTTGATAAGAAAAATCCTTTAATTAATTTCATGCCTGCAATAGCTATTTAGACTTTTTTTTTTTTTTTACTGAGCTTTCATTGTAAATTGTAATAAGGTTATACTTCTTTTACATTGTAACTTTTAACTTATTTTATGTCCAATTGTGTGAAGATTATATTGTTAACCAACATGTTTGCAGTAACTAATGCTTGGATTATTGTTCTGATTAAGAATTTATTATTTTCAGCCATCTCAAGGTTATGCTTGGAATTGGAGAGTGATATGATTGTTGAAGGTAGAATGGAAGCAGGGTGATTTCAATCAGGATTGCTCTTTGGGATTTGTTGATATTGCAATCTGCCTTCTTTGTTATGTGCATTTATGTAGATTATCTTTTTAAACTATTATGATTTTCTTTTAGTGCAAATGTTGTTTTTATTTTTCATCCAGACAAGACTTTCCTACATGGGCAGCTGCATCTTGTAAAGACCATGTAAAGACAATTTGTAGAAAATATCCAAAGTACTGGACATAGTTAATAATTGAAAAGTAAGGAACAGAATGTACAAATTTCATTGTTTTGAATGAATGCATCTAGCCTGGTTGGTGATGCAGGAGGTGAGGCACTGCATCACTAGGGCATATCAAACAATATTAGTTGTCCTTTATATTATTCTATGCAAATAGCACTGCTGGAGCCCTTCTTTTTTTTTTTTTTTTCATATATATTTTTATGTAAGTTCTGTTGGAGCCTTTGACACTGAGAGATGACCACCTAAGAGATGCAACACTAGTGCATTTTAAAAACTCTATTCATTTTAGATTTCCAATTTTATAGTTTTTGGATGTATCCTTGGGTTCATAGAACATGAGTGTAATGAAAAAATAAGATTTAAAAAAAAAAAAAAGTATATATTATATGGGAAAATAGAATAATGTCCCAACTGTTGCTTCCATTCAGTTTCACTTTTTGTTCAAGTAAGTATAACACATAAAATGGAAGGGACTGAGTTTTCCAGTGCCCAAGATCAACGAAAATTCATTCATCATGGAGATTGAGATACGTGTAGAGAGTGTCGGAAAGGTATTTTGGGGAATATATTAAAATCCTAAGCGGTTTGTGTACCCTAAGATAGTGGATGAATTTTTCTCTAAGAGTAAAGGAAAACATTTTCAAAAAGAAAATTTTGGAAGTAAAATTTTGTATAAAAAATAAAATTTTTATTAAGATTTTTTTTTATGTTACATGATTTAATTACACCTAAAAACCAAAATAAGCTCAACTCAAAACAAATCTAAAAAAAAAAACCCTAGCAAGCCCGTTGTGGCTATGGTTTTAATCTACGTTATCGGATTGAGTATTGTTCATCTACAAAATCAATACCATACCAATATGTATTGACACGTATCCGATAAATATACCCCAATAGGAAGCCCATTGTGGACTGTTTTACCTTTGGTCCGTACTGTTCAACGATACAATATCATTATGGTATCGGGATCGGAGTCCTGCAACAGCTGCGATACCAATAGGAACCTTGCAATATAGATTTAATAATTCCTGCCACATATGGAAAATATAAATTCGGGCTCATGTGAATCTGTGATAAGCTAAGGTTTGAAAATTAAATACTATGTCTAAATACTAAGAGTGGGGTTCCTAGTCTTAGATGCCATGGAAAAATTCTTGGTGTACGCACCCATATCAGCCATTTGACCAGGTGTCAATGGAAAAACATCAGTATTAGTATAGCCCAAGTGAGAGATTGTTAGGATTTTAATGTGGGCTTAACTGATACCGATTGATTCATTGGGCCAAAGCAATTATAGACCCACTTTGATTAGGAAACTTCTAGCCCAATCCATTGTGAGAATGAATTAGTGTTTTAGGAATTTTATTATAAATAGAAGTTAAAGGTCCATGCAGCTATCTCTTTTATCTTCATGGTTTTGGAAGCACGGACTCTCTTCACAGGAGTAGTGCATACGTGAGAGAATTTCAAAGGTGAAAGACTGTAGAAGATCTTAGCATATGAAACTCCATTGAGTAGTTCTTCATCATCTTCATTGGAGTAATCTTCGAGTGACGGGCATCGATCATCTTCAGCACACTAGGTGAAAGGTACAATTCAATCCTCTATGATTTGATCAAATCAATTATGCTTTAATTAATATTATGTTCTAGTTGTCTATATGAGAATCGATTAGGGTCCATTGTAAAATCCTAATTGTTCTAACATGGCTGCCTGCCTTGATCGCTCATTGTTCACGGTAGAGCTATTTGCCCTTATCCATGGCTATTGCCCTTATGGGCTTACCTTTGAGCGGAACGGATTGTCTTATAGCTTTTATACGGATTTAGAGCCCATACTTGGCACTGGCCAAATAGACATCGCAACGCACGGTTGCCACTACTTGCTTTATCACCCTTAACGTGAGCAACCTTATAGCTCAATGGTAAGCAGCTGATAAATGAATGTGGATCAAGTTTTTATACGAGAGTCATTTTCGTACTAATTGATCCACACAAATAAAATCCACCACAGAGTTAATTGTTGGATGAATTCCATCTATACGGAATAGCCTTAAACAAAAATAATTCTCATATGAGGACTTGATCCACTCTCCTGATGAGTGTGATTTAATGAGCTCCTTGCTGATCACTTATGGGTCTCTCCCTATATATCCCAATCTAGGTGCAAATACCAAAACAAATAATTGAAGAGACTTACACCACCAGAAAGGTTCGTAAGTCCCCACATGAAAGGGCGTGCCATTGCACGAAGGATTTATGATGTATTTTTAAATATGAAATCTGTCATGTGGTTTATTCTGATCATCATTAAATTTCCAATGGTCCAAATTTGCCACCTCACTTCTTCACATGGAACATATAAGAATGCAACATAATAACATTTTCTCATACTTGTGAGTTGAAGACTTTTTGAAATTTGAATCTAAATAATTTCATTTTCCATTTGTTTGGCCTGTGATAATAGTAACAATCACATTTTTTACATTAGCATCTAACGACATTCAAAAGAGATTTGGCCTGAACGCTGGCGCTGTGACCATATAAGCAATCAAGTTTTCTTGCCCTAATCTTTAATAGAGTTGAATGATAAAACAAATTCATGTAGCCATTTGCATATAGTTGGAAAAAGACTTTATAAGTTGAATCGAGTAGAGACTCTATCATGTTTCAAAAGTTTGAAAAATGACAGATTAAACAAAAAAAAAAAAAATAGGACTAAGTTTCATAAGATCACAATGAGCGGGAATATTCATTTAAGCCACTAGAGAGAGGGAGGAGGAGGAGGAGGAGGGCACATCCAGGATCTCGTCCCTTCAATCTACTTGGTGATATTCATTGAATGGTAAAGAACAAAAATTTCCAAAAAAATATCTCTTTTTCATGGATAAAGAAGATCGAGACTGGTAAGATACAAGAAACTTTATACAGGTCATCAAATGTGATCTCGAAATAGTCAAGCCCATGGGTGATGGAAATTTTCCTTCATCACCAGGATCAACTTTCAGTTCGCATATCCCTTTCTAGGGATGACTCATTGACCTCTAAGTTCTAACTGCTATTAACTTCAGAATGTCTTCACTTTACCTACCTACTTCCACCTTATATTGTCTTCGCTCAAAAGAAAGAGAAAAAAAAAACGCCTAGATAGCTACTTCTCATCTGTAAGAATCGGACCTTAGTTTTGATGTACAGTCCTTTAAGCCGACAATCCGAATCGATTCAATCAATCCGATTCCGGTGTTTAGATCCTTGATCCACAGTGCATGCCCCATTTTATATACATTCTTAGTTTATTCTTAGTTTTCCTCTCTCTCTCAGTGGTCAGTGGGTCACTACAGAAAGATTTCTTGAAAACTAAGCGAGGAGGGCAGAGGGGAAGAAACAGATCTCGTTCAGCCTTAGAAGCCACCAGAGATCTATGGTGAGTGATCCCTAACCCTAGGAGTCTTTATGGTCTATCTCCTTTATCTGCATTGATGTTTTTCATTTAGTTTATATATCCCAAATTCGTTTTCTCCCACTGGGCTTCGTTTGAAGCGATCAAATCAGAGTTAGACACCGTAATTAGCATTTCAGGGAACCCTAGAAAGCAAGCTCCATGAAAGAAACGACTTCAACAGAGCCTATAGGGCAAAATCTTATCAAACTCATTAGCAATGTCTGCTTCTCCGTCTTCGTCTTCTCTGTTCTTCTATTTACTGTAATTGCCATCACATACCAACCTCCCGATCCCTGGCTTGAATCCTCCAAAGCCATCACTAAGGTTTTAACCCAAGTGGAAAACGCCACTTTCACAACCGATTCTTCGATAATCCAGACCGGCGAGGATCTGGTCGCCCTCGCCCCTGCTGTCTCTCCTGCTGCCGGGGTTCTCATCACCACAGACACCATCGAGAAGTCTGAGGAGAAGATTGCTAATTCCAGCTCGACTTTGGACTGTGACTATACCTTGAAGCAAGTTAATTGTTCGGATCCGCTTGTTCTCATTGCGATAGAGAAGTTCAATCTCAAGGTATTTAAGTCCATCGTCTTCTTAAAGTATCAGACCCCTGTGAATGGATCGAAGCCGAACGAATGTGATGTGGCATGGAAATATCGGAACAAAAAGGAGAAGTCTTGGCGAAAATATAGAGACTTCAGGAGATTTAGGCTTGGCATTGGAGAGAACTGCACCTATGAGGTAGCTGGAGCTAGAGGTTGGCATTCAGGGACTAATGCCAGGCGGCCGAGAGGTAAGATTTCGAGTTCTCCTTCAAGGAGTGGCAGAACTCCAAGGGTTCCATCGCCTGTACGTGATGAGGAGATTAATGATACGATACCCACTCTTCAGTCAGATACAGCTTTCACAAAAGGGAGATATTTGTACTATTCTCGGGGTGGGGATTACTGCAAAGGTATGAACCATTACTTGTGGAGTTTCTTGTGTGGTCTTGGTGAGGCACAATATCTGAACAGAACATTAGTGATGGATCTGAGCATTTGCTTGGCTGCTACTTATAATCCAAGTAAGAAGGATGAAGAGGGCAAGGATTTCCGCTACTATTTTGATTTCGAGCATCTTAAGGAAGTAGCATCAATTGTCGAGGAAGGAGAATTTCTCAGGGATTGGAAGAGATTGGAGAAGGCCCGTAAGAAAAGGATCCCGGTCAGAAAGGTTGCAAGCCACAAGATTACGCCGATGCAGCTAAGTAAAGATAAGAGCACAATCATATGGAGGCAATTTGATGCACCTGAGCCTGAGAATTATTGGTACAGAGTATGTGAAGGTCCGGCTGCAAAGTATGTGCATAGACCATGGCACGCCCTGTGGAAGTCAAAGAGGCTGATGAATATAGTTTCTGCGATTAGTGGGCGGATGGACTGGGATTATGACGCAGTTCATGTGGTACGAGGAGAAAAAGCTCAGAACAAGGAGCTCTGGCCCCATTTGGATAGCGACACATCCCCAGATGCCCTTGTTGAGAAGCTTAAAGGGATCATTCAGCCTTGGCGGAACCTGTATATTGCCACCAATGAGCCATTCTATAATTATTTTGACAAGTTGAGGTCTAACTACAAGGTTCATTTACTTGACGATTATAAGGAATTGTGGGGAAACACTAGCGAGTGGTACAACGAGACCAAGCTCTTGAATGATGGGCACCCCGTTGAATTTGATGGGTATATGAGAGTTGCCGTGGACACTGAGGTACTTTACAGGGCAAAGATTCGAGTAGAGACATTTCATAACTTGACAATGGATTGCAAGGATGGCATTAGTACATGCTGATCCAGGTTGAGGACAAAGCATTATAAGGAATACATTTAGAGCAAGGGATTGCGGTAAAAGATTTATTGGTCCGTTGCTTGAGACGTCTTGTGCTTATTTCTGTTTCTTGATCCGGTTCTTGGGTGAAATATACTGAGCGGCTTCTTTCTTTCCTATTATGCTTACTTGCTTTCATTACTTGTATTCATTTGTCATTCAGCAATTGGATGAGGTTCATTTGTGTAAGATGTTTTTATCCCCATATTCAAGATCTCCTTAGAAGTTGAAAGAAATGCCTTCCATATTTCTCACTAGCTGGGTTGCTTAACCACACACTTTCAAAGAACCTGCGGCAAATATCAAACTTCACGATTGAATCCCTTACTGAGTTATATCCCCATCTCTCTTAAGATCCCCTTAGTTTTTTAACACAGGGCCTACTTTTCATATTTGTCACCGGTTCTGTTGCTCAACCACACTTTCAATGAAGTAAACCAGGGGGAGGTTGGGGTGTGTGTGAAGGGATCAAACCTACAGTAGATGTTTGAGCAACTGGTAATACATTGAAATACCTTGAAAGTCCACTTGCACTAGATGTGAAAATTCATGAAGCAAAAGAGAAGCTTGACGGGTTGCACTGATATGATTGGACGGAGATGAAATTTTTTTCTGAATTGTGTTGTGTGCTGCTACTAACATATTTCCTGGCGGGTTTGGTGGCTGTGCATCCATAATAGCTGGTGTTTCAATGTTGTCTATAATGTTAAGTTCCTTACAAACACTTTGATGTTTTGCTATCATTCTGAACATGAATTTGTTTCAGCACAAAAACAGGGACCTCTCTACCTCAGCAATTCTGGTGTTAGAAAGGCAATTGGTTCTATAGGTTTGATTATTGCAATCACTTTATTTTGTGAACATACGAAGTAAACCGTTTTGGGCATCATATCCCCACAGGTATATTAGTCATAATGTTGTTGACTCCAAACGATTGGATAGGGGATAAAAAGATTCCACCCCCGCCATCAAACCATTATCAAGTTGTCCTTGTCATCCAAAGTCCAAGACTAGAGGTTGGACTCCGAGATCACTTTGCTTGGATGCTAAATTCATTGAAAAAGAAAGCCATATGCCAGGAGACTCAGGACTCCTCCACTGTGAGAGAAAACTTGCAGATTAACTCCCAAAAATCTCAAGAAACATGACACCTTGATTATATTAGAACAACATAACACAATTCAGCTTTATCCCAACTAATTGGGGTCGTCTACTTGAATGTTTTTTTTCAATCAGCCCTATTCAAAATCGTACTTATTACTAGTCTTAAGCTATGGATGTCTTTCCCCACTCCTCTTAAGAGTCATTTTGGGCCTATCTTTAGCTCTTTCAGCTCCTTCAATGTGTGAATCAAACCATCATAAGCACCCTTCCATACTGGACTATCGAAAGAATTCCATTTATATGATGCTTATGCCACCTCAAATGATTTTTTTTTTTTTTAACTATCAAGTATCAGGATTACTGTTTAATTAGCTTTAATTTGCACATATTTTATTTTATTTTTTCTACTTTTATATTCTCTAAGCCTTTCTATTAGTCTCATTCTTATGTGATCGATATTTCTAGCATAGATTTTTTTTTTTTTTTTTCCTGTGCAAAGCATAGAATCAAATTGGGTGCAGACCGAAACCAAGCACCAAGCTTGAATGGGTTAATTCCATTTAATTTCACTGATGAAATTGAGTGACAAGAAAGTATAAAAAGGGCAACATTCTTTCAAGAGGTGGAACCAGCAGGTGCTTCCACTTTCCAGCTTGTACTAGCTGTTCCTTGGTCATGCATTGGCGTGTATTCCTACACAATCAATTAATGGAGGTCAATAAACAATAAAGCAACACAAAAGAAGGGAAATAATTTGAGGGTTGGGGGAGAGGCCAGACCTTCAATGATGTAATACAAGAAGGGCTTCTTTGTATGATTCACTTAGTTAACAAAATAAATAAATAAGCGTTAGCAACCTTGTTTGCTATGATCTGAAATTATGAATGATGGGCCTACCTCCATTTTCTCTATCAGCTCTCGGGGGTTCTCAGCAGAGACTACAATATCCCTTGCAGAGGGTTTTATGAAACCTTCCTCAACGCCTTTGTCGAAAAGTCCAAGCAAGCAGTCATAATATCCATCAACATTTAGAAGACCAACCTGAATGAATGAACATAATAATATAGAAAAACAGAAAGAGAAAATTTCGATCCTGTAGATCATGAAAATCCAATGATATATATCATTTAACCATCTGGGATTATAGAGCTTGATGGATGAGTAACCACCTTTGGATTAAAATTTAAGTTACTTATGTCAAGAACAATTATTGTTATTATCTACCAAGTATCAACGGAGGACAGGCCTCGACGCAACGGTAAAACTATAAGGGTGTTCTATTGCAATCTGGTAGTTACAACTTTGAATAAAGAAACAGACTTTCCACAAAGCAGAGGTGTGACACCTTACTTGTTCCTGATAAAGACTTCATATAACTTACACCTCGCCCCCACCCCATGTCCCCCCCCTGGCAAAAAAAAAAAAAAAGAAAAAAAAAAACCTGTGCTTTTCTTGTTCCTAACAAGGACTCCATATATCCTGTGCTTAAATCCCAATATTATATATATTGTGTTTGTTCACAACGTTTTCTCTGCATATATGACAGGAATTAAGCGAAGAGAGATGAGTGCAGTAGAATCTCTGCCTATTCTCTCTCCCACTCTAATCATGTGAGTCCCATGTAAATGTTTCTGTTATTCGCATCACAATTGGTGTAGCATACAGATTTTCCCCCACATTAGCGTCCTAGGGAATCCTCTCTTTTTATTATTGAAAAATGAATGTGTAACCTACAGAGAAGGTATCTAAGGTCACAATGTTACCCACCATATGTATTATCATAAATGCCCTTTTCCCTCAAGTAACATGTTTAGGTAAGCCACTCGCTATCCTATATTATTCTAGGAGGCAGCAGTAACTGCACTAAAGGTTTTGCTAAGGTCACAAATCCTTGATTGATGCAACTTAGGCTCTCCAAAAAATACACGCATTTATGGAAAAGAAAAGAAAAGTTATGGGATGCCTCCAGTTTTGTATATGAGGAGGGCCCACATGGTTAGAGAGAAGAGAGAGTGTGTCAAGAAAGAGAAAAAAGTATAAGATAACGCTTACTGCCGGCAGTGTGTACATTATTTTCCCAAATGTTACCTACTCAACAGCTTATAATGAACCCAAATTTACTATGGTTGATACTTGATCCTGGTGATGTTGCATGTCCTACTTTCTTGTGCTGTGGCTTATTTGTTCTGAATTCTGATGCCTTTTTGTAAGGTTATGTTTGTTCTACCATAGATAGCCTAATGAGGGGAAATAAAAATATATATGATGCATCTATTCTAGACTCATAAATTGCAATTGATGATGATCTACACTGCTAAACCATATTTCAAGGATTGACATAGAATTTAATTCACTAAAGAAATTGAGATTAAGAAGTTGCAAATAAAACCATATATATGGGAATAGCAAGAAGCAAACTTACTGGTTTATTGTGGATTCCAAGCTGAGACCATGTTATCACCTCAAGCAACTCCTCCATGGTTCCATATCCTCCTTCATTAATAGCAAACCAGTAACACATTCTTTAATTTTCAATCTTTGTCCTTTCCAATCCTACAGTACTTTCAATTATTTCCTCTTCTAAATCTGTGTTCCCTAACTGCTCAGTCAATACAATACCCGGAATTGCGACGAAAGCATCAGCACGGTGAGACATCTCAGCCTTACGTTCATGCATGTCTGAGACAACTAATACTTGACCCACTGCACGGCCTGATATCTGATAACAAGCTTTTCATGAACATGATGTATAACTTTGAAGCTAGAGAGAGAGAGAGAGAGAGAGAGATTAAGTGGATCATACCTCGTGTGAAATAAGAGCTGTTGGAATAACTCTGATCACAAATGAAAAAGAAAATAGAAATTCAAAAGTCATTTTATGAATGAGAAATATAGAAATTGTAGAGAAGCAGGAATTAATATTTTCTCTGTCTTACCCAAGAACATTACATCCACCATTGAAAACAGTCTCAGACACCAAACCCATAAGCCCAATACTTCCTCCTCCATAAATCAGATCCATCTTTCTTTCCACCTGTACATCATAATCCTAAAACTTACCCTTCAAAGAAATCCAAGAAAAGAGCCAAACCCAAAAAGAAAGAAAGAAAGAAGAAGAATCATAAAATTAATAAACCAGAAAGAAAAAGAAACATCAACAAACCAGTTCTCTTCCAAGATCAAGGGCTGCATCACTGAATATTTTTCTATTCCCTGATTTACTTCCACAGAAGACACAAACCGTTTTGAACTTCCCCATCTTCTTCTTCTTCACCTGCAGTACTAGTGGAATAGAAATCCAAGCCTTCTTGAAGCCTTCAATGGCCAGCAAGGGTACTAGTACAATATTTTACATCATTATCATCTTTCAATTTGTGAATAATAATATTAGTAAGGTTGTTAATGTGGTCAGGCCAAGCATGATAAGTGACAGATGAGGTCCATATAACCCATCAATGAATAGAATTGAATCAATTAAGTCAATGTAGATTCTGTCCTTCTTTCTCCCCCATCTGTTTGGAGCCAACAAAAATGTCATCTTCTCTTGATCTCATTTGGAAATCATCAGTGAGTGATTCATCTCTCTTTTAGTAATTCATTGCAAGCGTGTTCTTCTTAATCACACAACCCTCATGGGTTTTCACCCAAAAAAAAAAAACCCTCATGGGTCGGACCGGTTTCCATGAACCAACTACATTGTTGGGTTCTAATTATTCCATTATTAGAGGCAGGGTTTAAAAGAACGCAATTGGGATCTGGGTCGGTCCAGTCGAATTGGCATCGGTCTGGGTTGGTCTGGAATTAATTAGAATCGGCCAAATAAATATGCCCGTACAACCAAAAAAAAACCTAGAAATTTTGTATGGATCGATCTGATCCTTACTTTTAAAACCCTTCTTAGAGGTCGCTTGACTTTAGTGAACTGGACCCATTTCGGTTCATTGTCTGGTTCCTTTTTTTTTCTCTGAACCATGGTACTGCAGCCCTGGATATTGGGCCCAACCCAAGCCTTCTTCTATTTTTTTGCTTTTATGGCCCACAGGATGCGCTTGGTAACTAACAGAGATTTGCATATGCCCAAGGAAGAGCCCCACAGACCACCATCCTGGGCCCTACCTGGAAGATAGTGACATGCTATATTTGTTAGTGGGTGGTTCACATATCATTAGCCTTGCACAATACCCACAATTAACAAGCTATATTCGTTGGCCAAAGTAAACCAAAGCATTTAAAATGTGGGCTCAAGCATGCGTTAGAGATGATGATGGAACTGGGCCCAATGTGGGTCTCATCCTCCTAAGCTCCTATGAAAAGCTGTATGGTGTTGGTTCCACATACAAAGAAGATATGAACATTCAAATTCAAATATAGTTGTATATGTAAAATACACAAACATAAAGAATCCATTTCAGTTGGAATGCTTTGATCTTAGTTGGGTCACCACTGAACATAAGAGCAAAGCCCATTTACTTTTCAACCTCCACTTTGTCACTTACCTATATTTTGAATCAATAATATTTCAAAAGTCCATTTATTCATCATCATCAACAAGAACAAGAACAAAATTATCATTATTATATTTACATAATATAAGAAGATTTTTTTTTTTGGTGAAACATAACATAAGAAGACATGATATGACTTGGGTTATGTTTGATAAATAATGCAGCTCTCCATTATTTTATTAGGTGGAACTGGGATTGGGGTTGGGGGTAGTGATGAGACTTGGACTATGTTTGATATGTCTACTCAGAATAGATATATTTTGAAACGAAAAAAAAAAAAAAAAAAAAAGGTTTTAGAATGTGTTCTAGACCTAGAATCTATTCCAAACAATCATACCAAACATAATTTGATTGCTAAGATAATGGTTAACTCACTTAATTCAATGGTTAGTGTGACTAAGTCTAGAATTAGATAGAGACAATGACAAATATTGATGCTACAACTACGGACCCTTGGGTTGGAATGGGCTTAAGTAAGTGTGGAGCCCAAACAAGGTTAATTGGGCCTAATATAAGCAAACATCAAACACTGTGATATAGGAGCATCAAGCATGGATAGTTGAAATAAACATCCTCCAATAAACAATGTGATATAGGAGAATCAAGACTGGGTAGTTGATATAAAGATCCTGTATTCAAGGTTTGACTTTTGTTGTTTCCGTCATATATTTATATTTATAGGGTGGAGAATGTATTAGCTCATTCTATTTCTAAATGTGCGACTGATTATCCTTATAAAGGTCTTTGGGTATCCTCGTATTCTAAGGATTTGTTGGATTTTGTTCTGCAATTTCTGTCTCGAGGGGCTTGTTAGTTTTCTTGCCCAGGCCAGAGCAATGATAATTTTTGCATTTTAATTATGGGAGAGGGATAGGTATGTCGTCGATATCAAGTATGCTATCGGATAGCACCAATAGAAACACATGATGGAGTATAATTCCGAAAAGATATGAGCGTCATTTCAGAAAAAAGAGAAGAGAGAGATAGACACAATGGATGCTAGCATTCATGATATCGGCGGCAAACCCAACCTTTTCCCTTTAATTATATAGATACTAAAAAATGTCACAAAGGTTAGTGGATTGCCGGTCTATACTCTATATCAGTAGGAATCTCACAATATCAAATATGGATGGCTTTTTTTTTTCCGGAGAAATGGATGGCCCATGTGACAAGAGAATCAATCCTATATGCCTAAATGGCTAAACGGGAGAGAGTATGTTACATCAGAAGGAAACACCGACGCATAGAGTCAGTCACAGTCCCACCTTTGGCAGAGTTAAGGGGTAGGGATGTCATTACACAATGAATGAGAGATAGATTCCCAAACGTAGGGTAACTTCTTTTTCCTTCTATTTTTCAACATTATCAGTGAAATTCATTTCATTGATAACTTCTTTCGTTCTTAACAGTTTTGACAATCATCTTAATCTATGTGATATATATATATATATGTAATCTTTTGAAAATTAGACTTTGTAAGATTTGAACTAAGTATTACATATGGCCTTAATTCTTATTGGTATAAGCGGGTGACGAGTTGGTTATTGATATTGTTTAATAGTTGCACCTCCAACGTAGTTGTAGCCTTAAACCTTCAGAACAATTATAATGGCTGCTACCATTGAAAAATTCATATTGTTCTTTTACTTCCTGAAACATATGATTCATATTGCCAACTGATGAAATGGTGAAATGAAATTGCCCTCCTGATAATCTCATGAGCCAGTTGTTGGCTCCATTCAATGGCGACGTACATGGGAGATTCAGTGAGGAAGATGCTAACTAATCTTTTCTCATGATACAAGCAGATGCTAAATAAAATTTGGTTGATTCTGGATCCAGTCTCAACTCCCTCCGATTGCATCTTTGTTCTTCTCACTAGAAATCTGAAATTGGTCCCATGGACTTCCATCTGCTGAATAATTGATCAATGGCTAGTATGGGAACTGTTTCTACAGTCATTTTCTTGTTTTTCAAACAGGTATTTGTAGAAACGCAACCCTAAAATGATGCAGAAGATAATGAAAAAACAAGAACAAGCAATGCATACAGATTTACGAGGTTTGGCAAGATTGCCTACGTCCCCTGTGAGATGAGATCCTGCTACACTATTAATGGAGAATAGGGTTACAATACCCGTCCCTCACACCTCTCTGTATTGTTTGCATTACAGAGAAAGAAACCTTCACTACAAATATATAGCGAAAAACCCTAATCTGGGAAAGTACACAATTGTCCTCAAATAAAAAATTTGAGCTAGGGATTGCACCCCTACACCCCCGCTATGCAGGGGGACCTCCTGCCCCCCTTGCAACCTCCAAGGCCCCGCTAACTAGTTAGCCGGGCTGCCGTCTTGCCTGTCGAGTCGTTGCACCAGTGCTTCCTGGATTAAACTGTGACAGAATACAAGACATCGTACACCAACAGTATCCCCTTAACATCACTTGCTCTCCCTCAAACATTTATGACTTAGTTACATGAAGCCCCAATACATTGCAGAACAAGAACTCCTGAACCCGCCAAGTGCACAAGAACGAATTTCCAGAATGGAAGGCTCATTCCTGCAGGATTTAGATTGCATGGACAATTCATCAAAAGCAAGCTTTATGACTGCCGCCGATTCTCCATACTCATCTTTGCAACTACAAATGTGGATGATGGTCACCCTCCTATTTGTGTTCCTGACGAAGACAAAATCATAAACCACACACCCAACCTCCAAGCGCCAGTCCTTTTTAGCAAATGGTCTCCTCCAAGGTACCTATGGAGGGGATTGTCAGTTCTAATCTTGACAGGACAGGTTTTTAACAGGACTCTGAAGGGAAGGATCCATTGGACGAACACCCTTCAGCAGTTAAGAGAGAGTTGGTCCAAGATCAGTTGGGTTACAAGGTTCCATTACAAGGGAGCATATTTTTGCCCATACTAATATCATATAATCTTTATGATTATTAATGGATTGTGGTCGTCTTTAGGTTTATACTTAAATTTATACTCGATTAAGGATAGAACTAGACACCTTGTTTATATGGTCGTCACACCATGTGATTTTCAAAATGATGAATCCAAAACACTGGTGTGCTTACACATATAATGTGTGCATTTTATTGAATCACACGAGAATATTGCATGTGTCATTGCTAGTTGATTAGAAATAAAATTCTCATTTAAAAATTTTGATTGTCCCTTGACTTAAGAGGTCTTTGTCGTTGTGGTATGTACGTTTTTCTCCTAGTCAATTCTGGCCAATCCATGTGGATATGAGTCGGATCGACTCTATCGGGTTCCCATTTGGGGTTATTGAACCTTAGCTTGATCCAACAAAAAAAAAAAATGTTTTTGAACCGTAACTTGATCCAACCAAAAAACCCTTAGCTTGATCAAATTTCTTGTTTGACTATCATGGTTGTTCCTGTTAACCACAAGGTGGGCCTGCAAGGGCTCGAGCCAACGATTAACCATTTCAAATCCAACCCATATGTGATGTGGCCCAGCCCATTAAAACTCGTTTTTGCTTTTTTGTAAAAGGCCATTACAATTTGTTAATAGCCCTGTTTAGAGGCCTGACCACACGAGCCCACTAAGGTATTCAACTGAGTATATTTCCAATGCTTTTCAGAACTACCAAATTGTGTAGCGTAACGGGTTTAACCTCGTCGATGGAAATACCAAAATGGCCAAATAGAGGATCTACGGTCAGTTGAGTCAGTAATGGGTAATCTATGCTGCTCTATATATAAGCATAAGTCGAAAAAAGGTTCTTCTTTGTTATTTTCTTCGAGTAGGCGTTTTAGGGTTTCAGAGGACTCAGCAACTCTGCTCCGCATCGGCGCCAATGGCGGTCGTAGCTCAACCGGAAGTGAAGCTTTTCAACAGATGGACGTTCGAAGATGTTCAGGTCCGTTTACTCATGTCATCAACACTAATTACTTCAGTCATTCTGCGACTTATATTCGATGATATTTCTGGATCCCTAGAAATGACAAATTCCCAACTTTCATCGTTTTATTTTCATTACCTGATCTCATAGTGGACTGTCGCTGGACTTCTGATGCGTAGAGGCAATTTAGGCTGTGATAATGGTGAAGTCTACTGTTAGCGATAAGCCATCTGAGTCCAAGAGATCTCGGTAGCCACTTTGATAGATTTTTGCTCTTCATGCTATGGATCTAGTTCGAAACAATATTGTTAGCCTTCTTTATTCTTTTTTTTAATCTCCGAGTTTAGGATATATTCTGAATGATGTTATCCTAGCTTAAATTGAACGTGAGATTTGTGAGATCTGTGAAATTTGATGCCCCGCGTTTACTTTGCGTTGCGTGTATGGCTCTTAACATCCGATACTGAGTCTTTTATTTTATTTTATTTTTGTGGGAAATATCATATCATTTGCTACTTTTATTGGGTTGACACTATCTCTCTGAGTTTCAACTCAGAATCTCTCTCAACTTGCATTAGAGATTTTACTGTAATCATTTTGATGTTTATCTGGTGTAGAGAAGGATACTGAACAATAGTGATATTTATGGCGTCAAAACTCTGAAACCTAAGCAATTTATGGCGTCAAAACCCTTTTCGGTGAATAGTAGTCATGGACCATAGTTAGCAAAAACGGGAATGGTAAAAAAATGGAAACTGGCGATATGGGTTTTAAACAGTGAAAAATTCCAAAGGATATGTACAAAAAGAAAATGGGGGATAGCCTTCTTAGAAACTAAAGGGGGAAAAATGGGAATGCCTTCGTTCTTTTGGTCAAGATATTTCTGCACATAAGACAGTGTTTACCGGTTTCCCTCTGTAATGGTAGAATTCTGGTTGATCAAAAGAAAATGAATGATTGCACAGTAAATCTAGGGACCGGTAGAACAATCTTCAAATGCTTGATATCTTACGCACTTCAAGTTTCTATAGAAACTTGACTTTGACTTTGAATAAGTTTTTTGTTTGATATCCTATTCCTGACCCATCAAATACGTGAAGTACCACTTCATACTAGGTGAATAGGTTTATATGGAATCTCATGAAGGAGGTATGATAAAAAAGAATCCATGATTTGCTCCCTGTTGAAGTATTGATTTTGAGGTATGTGGAAGTTATCTTCACCTGTGCAGTTCGTGTTGACACAGTCAACGAGAGTTGAAATCATAAACCATGCATTAGGATTCAAATGGTTAGAATTTTAATGTTTGAACTGGGGAGAAAATTAGCCAATTGTGAATTGCTCATGGTAATTTTTATGTATTTTTTATGACTTTGATCATGTTCTTGGGATTCTGCGCAGGTTGGTGACATTTCATTGGTGGACTACATTGGGGTGTCTCCATCCAAGCATGCCACCTACGTACCACACACAGCCGGGAGGTACTCCGTGAAAAGGTTCAGAAAGGCACAATGCCCCATTGTGGAGAGGCTGACCAATTCTCTGATGATGCATGGGAGGAACAACGGGAAGAAACTAATGGCTGTCCGAATTATTAAGCATGCTATGGAAATTATTCATCTCCTCACAGACTTGAACCCCATCCAAGTAATTGTTGATGCAGTGATCAACAGGTATCTAGTCAGAAGTTTCCCCCGTTGTGTGCATTAATCTACATGCTTTTCCTGTATGTTAGATCTGTCATGCTTTTCCTGTATTTTAGATCTATCGGTTATTGTTTTTGTAGTGGGCCAAGAGAAGATGCTACTCGTATTGGTTCTGCTGGTGTGGTGAGGCGTCAAGCTGTTGATATCTCTCCTTTGAGGCGCGTTAACCAAGCAATATATCTTCTTACAACAGGTGCTCGTGAGAGTGCTTTTAGAAATATCAAAACTATAGCAGAATGCTTGGCAGATGAGCTCATCAATGCTGCCAAGGGATCATCCAACAGGTAAAGAAACAAGAAGTGCTTTCATCTATGACCTTCAGTTGGGAAAAATAGAATTCGTAGAAAAATTAACAGATAGACTATAAGTGAGGAGCTGCCGCAGGCGCATCAGTTAGATTTGAGCCAAAACTTGTTAATACTCTATCAACCTCACCTCATGCTGCTTCCACCTGATTGCCATCTATCATAACCCTGTGTGTTTATTATTATATTAAACCTTTTATTTTTTGCCTCTGCAGTTATGCCATCAAGAAGAAGGATGAGATAGAGCGAGTTGCTAAGGCCAACCGTTGAGAGGCATTTAGTTTACTGAGGGTGCTGATGGCACAAGGGATCATTTTTGTTCTGCTTCTGTTTATTGAACTTTCCTGCATAGTTGATTATATGGATCTTTTCCAGTTTTGTAGTAGGTAGTTTTGTTGCTAAATATGTATTTTTGATTTTGAGGATTGTTGTGGGATTCTCTTTTCAAGTATCAAACATTAGATTATCTTTCCTATAAGTGCGTCATAAGAATTTTCATCCTTAGGGTAGGGAATTTATTTTAGTGCTCAACATCAAGTATGAAGCGGTGCTTCGAAAGATTGTGTCATGTGAGCCATGGCAGGTTGTAGTTGCATAAACGATGTATACGGTATACCCAACCGCACCAGTGAATCGAACCATTGAGACCTAGCGAGGGTCGATTGTTTAGAATCTGATCGGCTGTGATCCCCGTAACATTAAATTTGGTTTGGACCCATATAAGCTACTCCATGGACGATCTATTTTATTCACGTATAGATTGGTTAGAATCTGTTGATGAGCAATTTGTTAAGAATCAGAGTGTTCTGATCTGCAGAGGAGCAGGATGTCATACACTCTGTGTTCACCTGGTAGACCAAGCCAAGGGTTCAAATTAGGGAATCTTCTGAACCTGGAATCGGTCCTGGGGTTTGTAAACTCAGCTGAGTCTAGGCTTTATTGGCCAGAATCGACCAAGTCAGAATCCTTTCTAATTTCAATTCTTGAATTGATCTGTTATCGGTTTGATGGATTGATCCCTGATTAGGCTGAGTTTGGAGTTGGGTAGCCAAAAGAGAAGAAAAGACAAAAAAATTATGTCTCTTTGATTGAAGAAAGCAAAAGAAATTTTTTTCTATTTTCTTGTATTTTCTTATGTTTAGGTTATGTTTGGTAGGCAAGAGAAGACAATAAAAGAAATGAAAAAAATTCTAGAAAAGAGAAAAATATAAAAAATGATAAGAAAATAAAAATATTATCTGTTTGATTAACAAATCTTTTTTGATAGCCAATAAAACTTCATTATTTCCTAAATTAAATCTTGAAATTCAAAAAAAAAAATCTTCCCTCCACATATCAAATAGGTTTAGAATTTCTTAAGCTAAGAAATAGAATAATGAATTTTATATATATATTTTTTCTTTTCTTCTCTTCTCTTGGCTATCAAACACAGCTTTAGGCATTACATTTTTTTTCTGGGTAAACTTTACCATCCTCCAAGTTGACAGTTTGAAATTCAAAAAAAGAATATTTTCTTGAGGCATATCAAATACAATTAAAATTTCTTAAATTCTATATATATATATATATATATTTAAGATTTTCAAACAATACTTTTTTTGAGATTCAAAAAAAAAAAAAAAAAAAAAAAAATCTTCCCTTGATTCAAGACATATCGAACATAATGAAAATTTGTTAAATTAAAAAAAGGGAGAGCGATAGGCATGCTAGCAGGATACCCAGGTATCAGGTATGCTAGCAAGCCTTGACCGTTGGATTAGAATTTACACCGTTGGATACTTGTTGTCTTACCGAACCTACCCAGTCCCAACATTCTACTGTCACTTTTCTTCTCCCTCACTATTTCCGGCGATCATTCATCTGACCTTAACCCTTCTCCAATCAGCGACCATTTTCCTCATCTCTCTCGTTTTATCCTCATATTTTTTTCTTTATCTCTCTTTGAAACTGTTCTGTGAAGTAAACTTTTTTTTTTTTCTGCAATAGATTAGTTGCAGCTCCATGCGGGAAGAGGGGAGAGAAAGAGAGGAAGAAGAGTGAACGCCTCGACCATAAGGTCGTCAATCATGCCAAGGCCAAGATCTTTGAAATCGTCCCCTTAGTTCCCTTCCTTTCTTCTCTGATCGAGACAATGAAACCCATATCTCCATCGTCGTTGATCCCTAACCCTAACCCTTCTTCGGCCGGCGACCATTTTCATCATCTCTCTCGTTTTATCCTCATATTTTTTTCTCAATCTCTCTTTGAAATTGTTATGTGAAGTATTTTTTTTCTTTGCAGCAGATCAGTTCCCTTCCTTTCTTTCTCTGATCGCGATTGCGAAACCCATATCTCCGTCGTTGGCGATCCATAACCCTAACCCTTCTCCGGCCAACGACCATTTTCTCCATCTCTCTCTGAAACTACTCTGTGAATTAAACTTTTGTTTTGTTTTTTGTTTTTGTTTTTGTTTCTTCTCTGCAACAGATCAGTTTCCTTCCTTTCTTCTTTGATCATGACAGCGAAACCCATATCTCTATCGTCGGCAATCCCTAACCCTAACCCTTCTCCGGCCAGCAACCATTTTCCTTATCTCTTTTGTTTTATCCTCATATTTTTTTCTCCATCTCTCTTTGAAACTGTTCTGTGAAGTAAATTTTTTTTTTTCTGCAACAGATCAGTTGCAGCGTTGTGTGGGAAGAGGGGAAAGAAAGAGGGGAAGAAGAGTGAACACACCCGACCATGAGGCAGTCGATCTCGCTGATGGTGGTGATAGAGACAGAGACGGTGATGGTGACGAAAATGGAGATAATGAGGGAGAGAAAGAGTGATGGTAGAGCGTCAAGACTAGATAGGTTAAGTAAGACAACAAGTATCCAACGGTATAGATTTGACCTTTCTAATCCAATAATTAAGGCTTACTAACATGCCTGACACCTGACTATCCTACTTAATATGTCTGTCCTTTTCCTTTAAAAACAAAAAAAATGTATATTTTTCTTCTTTTATCTGTTTTTTCTCTTTGAGTACCACAAATAAATCATGATTTGCGCCGTTGTCTTTTTGTCTTCGTAAAAATCCTAAATTCCACTGGGAGGGAGTATTTTGCTTCCAAGCCACAAAAACCGCACAAAAGACAAAACGAACAGAAAGTATACTTTTATTCGCAATTTTGGACGTCCTACAATTAAGGCCTTCCTTCCTGTCTTCTTCTCTCTTCGAACACAAAACAAACTAAACGCCACCGATCAAACAGATCTTACCCAAAAGAAAAATAGGTCTTTCTCCCCTTGACCATCCGTCTCCTTCTCTATGGAAACCAAATCCAGATTTTTCTGAAAGAAAAGAAAATAAAAAAAATCTCTCTTTCTACATTGCCTCTTTCTTCTCCCTACCATCTCTCTCCCCCCGTCGTCCCACTCCCCAGTGTGGTGCAATGGCCGACAGGAAATTAATGGTGATGATCAACTGGGACGGGTTGGGAGAGGATGACGATCAATTCTTCGAGTCCTTCGATCGGATGTCCTCCGCATTGGCCATGGACATGATGGCTTCTTCTGGCTCTGATGACGATGAGGACCAAGACTACGACGACAACCGCATCTCTTTTGCTTCATGTATTTCAGCAGCTCCACCGGAGGAATTCCGTGGCTTCACCAGAACAGCAGCACCCAGCAGAAGAATCACTCAAATGTCTGAAGATTACGATATGTGGATATCCGAACCAGGGTCCATCCAGGAGCGCCGCAAACGTCTTCTCCAAGGCATGGGCTTGGCCGGCTCTGCCTCCATTAAACAAGGCTTATGTCTACGTTCGCCCTCTGTAACCAAGGTCTCCACCACAAAAATCGGAGAACAACAACAAGAACCAAAACAAAAACAAAGGCAAATTCAACCTTCACCCTCTCCTTTGTTGATTCCTTCTACTTCCATTGTTCGATCAAAATCGGATGGAAATGTGGCATCTTCTTTCATGATTGCCCAACAAAGAATGGAGGATCTTCTTGGTGGATCATTGAAGAAGCATCGTCTTCTCCGAACCGCTTCCGGAGACCGCAAAACGCAGTTACAGAGCCCTAACTCTGCTAATCTTTCTCTGGATCGATGTGGAAGCCGTGCAAATGCCTCGCTTTCATCTCTATCACTAAATGGGAGAGGTAGTGGATTTGTTGTGATAAAGAATCTGGATACAGGAAAGGAGTTCATCGTCAATGAATTTGATAATGAAGGCATGTGGAACAGACTCAAAGATCTCCAAACAGGGAAGCAACTGTCCAGAGAGGAATTCGAGAAGAGTGTAGGGTATTCCCCAATCGTTAAGGAGTTGATGCGGAGAGAAAATGTGTCTAGAGATCTAAGCATGGTAGCCACTGAGAGGAAGGCCAGTATGAATCTACAGAATCTAAATCCCATCATTGGAAGGAGCTTGAGGAACAGCAAGAGAAGAGGAGCTGCATGGTTGAAGAACATAAAAGGTGTGGCCAATACGGTAACCGGACTGATCGGCGACACGGAGCAACGGTCGGTGAAGAACCCTTCACAATGGACCAAAGTCCGTCAACAGGGGAAATCCTATAAGGAGCTTACAGGGTTATATATGTCCCAAGAAATCCAAGCTCATCAAGGTTCGATTTGGACAATTAGGTTTAGCTTCGATACCCATTACCTTGCGAGCGCAGGAGAAGATCGTGTGATTCATATATGGGAAGTGATGGATTGCGATGTGATGTCGTCAGCTTCGAGGTCGCCAGAAGAAGGGAGATCCTGTTCCAGTACCCCAATCCATCCCATGGCTAGTGCAATTGTTGCCAGCCAGCAAGATCGATTACCTCTAGGAGAGGCTCAAGTGATGCCATCGGAGAAGAAGAGGAAAGGGAAGCTGTCGTCCAGCAGCAAGAAGGGTGGAAGAGTCCCTGACTATGTGATGATGCCAGACACTGTTTTCTCCCTCTCGGAGAAGCCTGTTTGCTCTTTCCAAGGTCATCTAGATGATGTCTTGGACCTCTCTTGGTCCAAATCTCAGGTCTGCCTCCTCTAATATTGAAGTTTTCTGTTAGTTTTCGGAGCCAGCGGCTCAACCAATGGAAGGGTTGAGATGCAAGGGACATGGGGATCATCATTTGCTAAGGAGAATGAGAGAGAGTGACACAGGCTGCACACCCAGCAGCATGCCCAACCTTTTCTCATGAATTTTTTTTTTTTTATAAATAAAAAAAAGTGATGTTCTGATCTAGAATCGGGCTAGATATGAGCGGTATCAACTGTGATCAATAATATCACAAATACCGCAAACTAAATCCATTCTCATGATGCTTGGATTACTGAGATAATCCATGCCGATATGAGGGAGGGTTTATATATATATATATATATAACATTGATAATTGTCATATAACCTTTTCTTTGGCTACCGCCGGCTGCCACCCCTGTTGGCAGCCAAAGAAATGGAATCAAGAAAGTTATATTTTAAATTACTAAAATCTAAGAAAAAATATCTGTGAACCCAAAGGTTAAGGTGAAATATTTGATTTCTTTGACTGCCGGTACGATTGCAGGCTACAACCCAATATCCTATGGATAATCTTTTCCATGAAACTTTCTTTGCTAAATTTAATATCATCACTGGTACTATAACTATAGTTTGTTATATGCGACTTTGCTAAACTATTTAGGTGATTTTCTGAGCCAATGACATAAATAAGTCTATGGTTGTGCAGCAATTACTTTCTTCTTCGATGGACAAAACTGTTAGGCTCTGGGACATGGAAAGCAAGACTTGTTTGAAGCTGTTTGCGCACAATGATTATGGTGAGATGGGTGACTTACTTCATTATAATTTGAGCATAATATTGTAGTTTATTATTTCATTTTTTTTTTTCTATTTTTCATTGTAATTTCTATTTGTTTTGCAGTTACTTGTATACAATTTAACCCAATAGATGATAGCTACTTCATCAGTGGTTCATTGGATGCAAAGGTTAGATTATGGAGTATACCGGATAGACAAGTTGTTGACTGGACTGATCTTCATGAAATGGTCACGGCTACTTGCTACACTCCTGATGGACAGGTTCACTTTTATTGATTTTGGACTCATTTTTTTACCCTTTTTTTCTTACCAACATTGTTTGGCACTTTAATTGAACATAAATATCAATACTTACCTGGAAGTGGTTAAAAACTCTGTGATGTATCATCACTATATTGGTAGCATTTGTTTTTTTACAACAATGTATCATTTTCGTCATGTGGTAAGTCAGATGCATGAACATACATTAAAAGGGTTTGCCTTTTCAGGAATGGCGAAATGGTTGAATTTGAAACTGGAATTTGACTTATGACTAATCTAGACAATTTTCCACACGACAGAATGAAAGCCATAGTTACAATTAACGCATTTGTCACCAATGTGGTGACAGCAAGATTTTCTCAAGCTTAGTTGTATTATAAAGAGACTTTGGATGAATTCCTGTGGTTCCCAAAACTTGATCGAGTTAAAAAAAAAAAACTTTGTCAATAGAAACTACTCCAATTGAGGAATGTAGTAATTTAGATATTTTCCTTAATTGCTAATCGAGTACTTGATTGATATGCAATTTTAAGTTTATTTCTGTTCTGATTTTTCTTTTTCTTCTTTTCCCATTGAAGGGTGCATTGGTAGGTTCACATACAGGGAGTTGTCGTTTATACAACACATCCGGTATGTTTCATTCTTATAATTTCCATTTGCTTCTAAAATAACTCGTGTTTGGTACACCATATTATTTTATTGAAGAAGTTTCTGCTATTGCAATTACATAATTTGGATATAAGAGTGTCTAAAGATTTCTCATTTATTGGTAGAAATTAACAAATGAGAAATCTTATCATTTTATGATTTTTCAGAATGTAAATTGAACCAGAAAGGTCAAATAGATATCCATACCAAAAAGAAGTCTGGGAAAAAGATTACTGGCTTCGAGGTAGCTCCTTCTAAGTATCCTTACTAAAATTTTTAGAATATATACTTATTTATATCATATATTTTTTTGGACACTAATGACTATTTACCCTGTTGCTCTTTTTAAAAGATGTCTATTCTTCACATTTTCTTTGCTACAATTTGAGTATTACCAATTTGACTAATGCCCTTCAAAACAGTTTGCCCCAACTAATCCATCTGAGGTGTTGATAACCTCTGCCGACTCAAGAATCCGGATATTCGATGGTTCTGATATCATTCACAAATTCAGAGGTACGTACCATTTACATTAATCTTAATTTGTCATATATAGGTAGTCTATTTTGATTAAGATATATAGCTTATTTATGTATGTATGTATGTAACATGGCTGCAAATCTAACACATAGTAATACTATTGGTTGGCATGGCAGGTTTCCGCAATACAAGTAGTCAAATATCTGCAGCATTCACTGCTGATGGAAAATATGTTGTTAGTGCAAGTGAAGATTCTCAAATATATATGTGGAAGCGAGACGAGATAAAAAATATAGGTGGTGGTGGTGGAAAAAGCAAGGGTATGATTACTACACGGTCTCACGAGCAATTCCATTGCAAAGATGTTTCAGTTGCAATTCCATGGCCTGGTTGTTCTACAAAGTATGAACCACCGACGTTGCCATTGCAATCAAAGAGACACTCAAAACGTTCAATTTTGCCATTACTTCCACCTTCAGGGGTCTCAAGTTTAAACCTTGAGGAAATTGCAGGCATGGTGAGCAACAACAGTAGAAAAAATCTTCCACCTCTTCCTAATAAGAAGAACAACAGCATTTTAGAGAGAGCCTCATCTAGTGTAGTAGATGAGAGGCTCAGTAAAACACCTTCTAGGACAGACTCCGGCATTAGTGCGAGCTCCTCATTTAGTTCAGATTCTGGTTATATGAAATATGGTGATTCACCTTCCAGTTCTGGTTTAGGCAAATCTTCATCCTCGTCTTCAACTTTGTCATGGCTTGATGGTGGTAGTAGCCACAGCACTGGGAATAATTGTATACAAGCAACAGCTTGGGGTCTTGTAATTGTGGCAGCAGGGTTGGGTGGTGAACTTAGAATATATCAAAACTTTGGGCTACCAATTCGGTTAAGTCGCCAAAGCAATCTCTTCAGAGACCATACATAAATGAGTCTTTAATTAATAGAGAAGGAGAGACCTTTTTTTTTCTTTTTCTCTTTATTTTCGGGGATGGGAGGACTTGTATATGTGTATGATATATATAGTTGTTATTAGCAAAGAAAAAAAAAAAAAGATCATACAAAATGTAGAGTTTAGAAGAGCAATTTTCCCCCCTTTCTCTCTATAATTGACTGAACTATTACATCTGAGCAATTGCCTAGTACATCTATCACTTATTGGTTCTATTAGTGCTAGAACTCTGTGGGCATGTTATATTCCCCACATCCTCTGCATATGTTTTTAAGTTTTAAATTGATTGATGTGTATTATAATTAATCATAACACGTCAATCTTTTTGTGTGGATCCTTGCACTTGTCTTTACTTGGATCTTCATGTAACCGACCTCATTGAGTTGGAATAAGGTTTTAGATGTTGTTATTGATCTTTGGGAGGTGCATGCCAACCCCCGAAAAAAAGATTGGTGAGTAGTTTCCCAATGGATAAACTTAAAACCTATGCAATTGGCCAATGGATAAATATTGGTGGCCTCTCATCTGTTTTTCGGTTTAAAAATGAAAAAAAAAAAAAATTATATATATGCATTATTTTACAGTTTTTGTGAAAGATTTTTTTATCATTGTCGGTCAATTCTAGGTCTCAACATGGAATTGTCAAGATTTGGACTAATGGCTCCAATGATTTAGAGTAGTTTGCGTCAGATAGGGGTGTCAATTAGTCGAGCCAGACTGGTTTTGAATCGACTTAATCAAGCTTCCTCACTTTAAGATATTACATTGTAATCAACCATTTTAAGTAATTGGTCTTCATATGGCAACAATGGTTCTATTTATAATTAGATGGTTGGATATCTATATTTAATCGGGTTTTTAATAATTGGATTTTAAATGAGTTAATGATAAATTTATCTCTAAATGGACTATAATCTGATTTTATTTTAAACGTGTTGACCTTAATAATGGGCTCTAAACAAGTTTTAAGCTAATTATATATAGACTTTAAACATGTTGATGCGAGTCGGGCTATTGATTGGTATGTCCTAATTGGATGCTCATCGAATAACACCCTTGCATTAGAAACCATCGATTATAATTAAATTGGGTGAGATTTCACTACGTTTATTAATCAGATCAGATCAATTTGGGCTTTAGATGGTGAAGATGGACCAAGAATTGACACCCTAGTTGACGTACTTACTTAGACATAAATTTTACATAAAACATAAATATTGGAATTTGAGTCAGAAATTTAACGAGTGATTTAATACATGAATAGAATGAACATTCCCTTGATTATCAAATAAATAAATGACATTCCCTCCCTGTCCCCTATATATGAAAATTTAGACAGGTCGAAATTAGCCAGATTTCAACTGAACCTTAAAATCGCCGGCTCCACTTTTTTGGCTATGAGATCGGTAAGACTGACATAAAGTTGTGTGTCACGTGTGGATACAACGGCTGTCTCCTGCTCCCAGTCCCAGAGTCAGGCGGGGGTGGAAGTTTCACCGTTGCTCACATTCACCCGCGTCGTTTCCCTCCAAAATAGATAAAATCCCAATCATAAAATATTTACTTACCCTAATAAAACCCCTCCAAAGCCACCCCTTTTTAAGCCAAAAAAAATCAAACAAAACCCTTCTCTTCCGGACACACACACTCTCTCTCTCTCTCTCTCTCTCTCTCTCTCGCCTCGGAGGCACAGCGTGAGAGAGCGAGAAAGGGAGACAGGCGCCTCCATCTCTGTCTTCTATCCATCTGTATCTATCTATCTATCTAATTCTCCATATCGCTTCCCAGCTTCCCTCACTCACTGCAAAACCCTAATTAGTTTCAATGGATTCCAATTCGTCTCAGCTCCAACAAGCTCAGGTGGCTGCCATTCTCGGCCCCGATCCGGCTCCATTCGAAACCCTTATTTCGCATCTCATGTCTTCTGGCAACGAACAGCGATCGCAGGCCGAGGCTTTATTCAATCTCTGCAAGCAGAATCATCCCGATGCATTGTCCCTCAAGCTCGCTAATCTTCAATCCTCTCCTCACGTCGAGCTCCGTGCCATGTCTGCGATTCTCCTTCGTAAGCAGCTAACCCGTGATGATTCCTACATCTGGCCGCGTCTCTCTCCTTCTACGCAATCCACTCTCAAATCTCACCTTCTTTCTTGCGTTCAAAGAGAAGACGCTAAGACCATATCCAAAAAGCTCTGCGATACCGTCTCCGAACTCGCCTTGGGAATCCTTCCTGATGGTGGGTGGCCTGAGCTCCTTCCCTTTATGTTCCAGTGTGTCACCTCCGATACCCCTCGGCTTCAGGAGTCCGCTCTTCTGATGTTTGCGCAGTTGTCACAGTACATTGGGGAAACCCTAATTCCCCACCTCAATACTCTCCACTCCGTCTTCCTTCAGTGCTTGGCTTCTTCCTCCAATTCCGATGTCCGGATAGCCGCCCTGGGCGCTGCTATTAATTTCATTCAGTGCTTATCGACTCCCTCAGACCGTGATCGGTTCCAAGACTTATTGCCGGTGATGATGCAGACTTTGACGGAAGCACTGAATTGTGGTCAAGAGGCTACTGCGCAAGAAGCGCTTGAGCTGTTGATTGAGTTGGCCGGAACGGAGCCCAAGTTCTTGAGGCGGCAGCTGGTCGAAGTAGTTGGGTCGATGCTCCAAATTGCAGAGGCTGATTCCCTGGAGGAGGGGACACGTCATCTTGCCGTTGAATTCGTGATCACACTTGCCGAGGCCAGGGAGAGAGCTCCTGGGATGATGAGAAAACTGCCACAGTTCATAAGTAGATTATTTTCGATCCTGATGAAGATGCTTCTAGATATCGAGGATGATCCTGCATGGCACAATGCAGAGAGTGAAGACGAGGATGCTGGGGAGACCAGTAATTACAGCGTTGGCCAGGAGTGCTTGGATCGGTTATCTATCTCATTGGGTGGAAATACGATCGTTCCTGTTGCTTCGGAGCTCTTGCCACAATACTTGGCTGCTCCTGAGTGGCAGAAGCACCATGCAGCACTCATCACCCTAGCTCAGATTGCGGAGGGATGCTCGAAGGTATTTAATGCTCTGTATTTTCATTCTGTTTCCAATTGGTATCCCTTCAAACTTTTGTTCCGGTACTTAATTTTCAAAGTTATTTTGTTTCTTATTATTATTTTTTAAATTCTGAAGTAATTCTCTGTTCGTGAAGTTGTTCCTCCTTATTGTCTTATCTTTGTTATGTTTTACTCTTTTTTGATATATGATTATAAAGAATAACTTTAGTAGATATTTCATCTTTTAAGTTGTTATGTTTTAATTTTTGTCAAGATTAGATTTAGTATATTCATTTTCTATCACACTTGATGTAGGTAATGATAAAAAATCTCGAGCAAGTGGTGAACATGGTTCTGAACTCATTCCAAGATCCCCACCCGCGTGTGAGATGGGCAGCTATTAATGCCATTGGCCAACTTTCTACGGACTTGGGCCCAGAGTTGCAAACGCAATACCACCAACGGGTGTTGCCTGCACTCGCTGCAGCGATGGATGATTTTCAAAATCCCAGAGTACAGGTCAGTGGATGATGGTGGTTTATACTTGGTTATATTTGGGTGCCAATTTTTCTTGTGAACTCAGTTCTTTTGCATTTTTTTAGAAGAGTGAAGTATTTTGAATTGCATGCCCTGCAAGCTTATAGAACTTATTATGGTGATTGTTTTCCGATGTATGCCGATTCTCCACTCTGAGATGATTGCTAATTAGGTGCTCATTTTTGCATGGTAATTTAGTAATTATGTATCATATGTAGCATCCTTGACTTCAGAAGGTGGAGGAGGGTTTACTGTTGAATGCCCTCTAAAGGTGTGAATTGCATCTATTTATAAATAAAATCAACTTAATTCAATATAGTAGTTGGCAGAAGCTCTCAATATCAATAGTAATTTTCCATATGCAATTTATGAAATGAAGAGCATCATCTTTTATACTTGTGGTAATTTTGACCATTTGCAGCCCTCTCAAGGTGTGAATGGCATCTGCTTACAAAATAGACTCAACTCAAGACACCATTGTAGTTGGTGGAGCTTTTGAAGCCTCCTAGTGATTTTCCGTATGCAATTTATGAAATGAATAGTCATTTTCCATACTTCTTGGGTATGCTATTAGTCTATTTTTTTAAGTAAACACTTGTAGGGGATTTTTTTGGTTGTTGTGCTTTGACTTTGGTGAGTATATGCACATTTAAGTGTTTGCATACAGTGATGACTGGTTGTTTGCATACAGCTTTTGAAGCCTCCTAGTGATTTTCCGTATGCAATTTATGAAATGAATAGTCATTTTCCATACTTCTTGGGTATGCTATTAGTCTATTTTTTTAAGTAAACACTTGTAGGGGATTTTTTTGGTTGGTGTGCTTTGACTTTGGTGAGTATATGCACATTTAAGTGTTTGCATACAGTGATGACTGAGTTTGATTATGTATTAAGCCATATTTGAGACTTATCTGTACCAAAAAAAACAAAGGAACTTAAATCGGGGGAGAGATGGTTGGGTGTTATAATTTTCTATGGCCTTGACCCCTAGTTATTTGAGCTGATCAAATTTTTTATATTACGAGGCTGGAAAACTAAGAATATTTTCAGTGGTGGGTTTCCACAATGATCACACTAAGCCCTTTGTTCTACAATGAACTGTCTCAGAACGAAAGCAAAGGAACCAGAAAGGTTTATAATGGGGGACCGGTGGGCCCCAAAAGATCCAACTAGGATGGGTGTGGGCCCACCTAAATAAATAGCACAAATATCAGAATCAATGGCAGTTTTGTAAATATTAGGACTCTTGTAATAGGGTGGCAGACTTGTAAATAAAAAGGAATCTTGAAGGGTAAATGAAGGTTCAAGCAAATGATGAGATATAGAGGGAATTAGGAATTATTGTGAATGGGTAAATTAGGAAGCAAAACTAAGGCTAAGGTTGGAGGTAAAAAAGAGGGAAAAGTAAGGGTATTTTGGGAACACAAAGGACAAAGAATAATAGACAAAAGAAAAAAAAAAAAAAACACCTTTTTGAAGGAGGAAGCTCACAATTCTTTATTTTGGGGTTGTCTTCAACCTCCAGCCAAGAAGATGGAGGCGGAAGATCTGAAGGTGAGAGAACTCCCTCAATATTGCTCAGATGAGTCTGAAATTTCAGGGAGAGATACCGAACTCATAAAGCTTTTGATTGTGAGCAACCATAGGGTTGAACCACTAGTGATTGCAAGATCTGGGGCTGCTGAAAACAGAACTGACGGTGGAACTTAGGTTCATGTCTGCAATCTAGTTTTCGTCTCAAGATGGAAGGAATTTTCAAGCAAAGTTTCCCATTGTTCAGGTCGACCTTGGGAGTAGAAACAAACCCCTTGAAATCCCAGGCCAGATCGATGCCCACTTGAGAATCTGAAGCAATTCTTGAAGACTGCTGTTATCGCCAATTACAGGGAAGGGAAAACAGAACCGTGAAGAAGGAAGGGAAAGGAGGAAGAAAGAGAAGAAGAATAAGAAGAAATAAAGAGGGAAAGAAGAAAGACAGCAGAAGAGGGAAGGGGATTCTCGCAGAGGAAGAGGAGAAAAAGAGAAGAAGGGGACAGGGGGGGAGAGAGAAGCAACCACACAGGCAGTAATCGTAATTTTTCTTCAATAATCAACTAAAATTATTGTGGCCCATGACCTTACATAAGTAGGAAAAGAATTACTAAAAAAATGAAATGCTAAATATGAAATTGATCTAACATAGAAGAAGTTTCCTAATTTAAAATATAATAGAAACACAATAAACTAAAATTGAGAATTTCTACTTACCTAATAGCTACCCCAAAATAACCTAAAATAAAAGATAACAAATATCCTCAAAATAAAATAAAATCCTAGAATATTCTATTAACCCTGAACCCAAATAAGTAACTTGGAGCCAAATTGGATATGAGTCTTGGTTCGGGTTCTGGAGCGGGTTTGGGTCGATCCATCGGAGAATTGCTGCATCAGTTTAACATGGCAAGTCTCTGGTCATAAAATTTAACAATAAAGTATGCCATTATTAATTTGAAGCAAGCTAGCAAGAACTCTATTGGTAGTGTACTCAAAAGTCTACAATATGTAGAGTTAAAATGGGCATAGACTGCTAGCTATGCAGTCTGCCTTATTGTATGTGCTTGAGCAGGTAATGGGTGGTTACACACCACATCTAATAAATCAGAGCAAGAAATTGTCTGGGTTTTGCAGGATTTGACACATCTCATACCTGTACTGCACTTACAATTGGAGGTGCTTAGAGGCCATCCATTACATGGATATTACTTTCTTGATATTATGTCCACTGGGGGTCTTATTATGTTGCATGTGATTTTGCATTCACATTTTTTTTTTCTTTGGGCAATAAAATTTGTCAGTAGAAACCAATAGATTTTCGTTTGTCTTACCAATATGTTTACCGTCCTCAGTAATTTTGGAGTGCTGTTTATTTTTTCTCTTCCTAGTATGATTCTGGGCCATATGAATATATTTTTCTTCTAATTCTATGCCATGTTTCTAACAGCTAAGGTGAGAGTGGGCCTTCGTGGTGCCTCTGGTCTTTTTGTTTGTTAGTCCTATTAGTGTGGCCTTTCCTCTGCAAGAACATTTGTCTCACTGTTATCTTCAAATCTTTTGAACTCTCTATAGGCGCATGCTGCTTCAGCAGTCCTCAACTTCAGTGAAAACTGTACACCAGATATCTTAACACCTTACTTGGATGGGATAATAAGCAAATTGCTTGTACTTCTACAGGTATGTCTTTATTGATTGTAACTGCTTGTACGCCAGATAATCACCCACATACAAACATAGTTATGAACATTTTCATACTCCCTGCATCCCTCAATGATTGTCTCTTTTTTTTTTTTTTGGGGGGGGGGGGGGTTGGTGGGGGGGAACCCAAAGTCAAAGGGAAAGTGGTTAAAGCATTAAAAAAACACTGTTTTCTAAAGTTGACCTTTCATTACTTGGGACAAAATGCTTTTCAAATTGGATAACATATGAAATGGTTAATGTGGTAAAATATCCTAAGAATTTATTACTTGTTTTGTGTAATTGAAACACTTTGGAACAAAAAAAAAAGGGAAGGACGACTTTCTTTACGCAGTGGAGAGAGTACTTTTTATGTTTACTTGGATAATTATATTTACACATGTACAAATACGTCAATGTTACCAAGACACATATTTTGGCTGTTTAAGCATACATATTCTGGAGGTTTATGTGGTGGAGTAGATAACTATATTATGTATTTGGTCCAGAATGGGAAGCAAATGGTGCAAGAGGGGGCATTGACAGCTTTAGCATCTGTTGCAGATTCGTCACAGGTAGTTACTGCAATCTCATTTACTTTATTGATAATGCATTTTTTGTTTGAAATGATATAATCTTACACTTTGCGTTCATCCATAGGAACACTTCCAAAAGTACTATGATGCTGTTATGCCTTATCTGAAAACTATCTTGGTTAATGCAACTGACAAGTCTAACCGTATGCTTCGTGCAAAATCAATGGAATGCATTAGTTTGGTTGGAATGGCTGTTGGAAAGGAGAAGTTCAGGGATGATGCCAAGCAGGTGATAATTAAAAGTGTTTCTTCTTCATTTGGCATTCATTTATGATTATTATTATAATGATCTGATTGCCGTGCAACTTAGGGCCACCCCTTGGTCGGATGTTAAAATCTCAGGCTGCCAGCGGGATGACGCTGGATTGAGTCTGAGAGTGACCACTTTGTGCAAAAAATGCTGAACCTTAGGACTGACCTCAATCCACCCCTCCTGGGTCCCTGCAAAAGTGGGAGTTGCACCAGGTTTGGTCCTTTTTGATAAGCGTGCAAGTGTTGATTTCTTAAAGTTCTCCGGAAACAAAATCAAGCTCTGATCAAATTCCTTTGATTCTTTAATTTGGTTTCAGTTGAATTAGAATTGTAGTTAATGCTATGTAGTTGCCATTGTTATGGATTTGGAGGATGATATATATATATATATATATATTGCTTTGGAGCTATTATACTTCTCTAATTTATATTTCGGATAACCAACCAGATTTTTGTAGGAGTATTAAGGCCTGTGGGGCTCATCTTTGGTTTTTATTGCTTTTTGGAAGGTCATGGAAGTGCTTATGGCGTTGCAAGGTTCTCAAATGGAGACAGATGATCCAACGACAAGTTACATGCTACAGGTATGTTCATTCATTTAAATGTTCTAAACTAATCTGAGGATTATGCTGGTAATGTCTTCCATGCATTATGTAAATTTCTTTTGTCATCTTACAGGCATGGGCTAGACTCTGCAAGTGTCTAGGGCAGGATTTCCTCCCTTACATGAGTGTTGTTATGCCACCACTGCTTCAATCTGCTCAGCTTAAACCTGATGTAACCATTACATCTGCAGATTCTGATGATGATATTGATGAATCAGATGATGAAGGGTTTGCCTTAAATTCCCGAAGTTCATTAAATTGCTGAGATCTTTTTTTATCAATGCTTTGGATTGTTATAGTAGTAGATTCTTAAAACTTTTATTTCATGTTGATGCTACTAAATGTGGATAAGTTCAGCTGTTTTGAGGCCCAGAATGGACAAAAGATTCCATTACTTTCAATTACACTTTTTTATTACTATTGTCACGGATTTGTTAGATTAAGCAGTTTAGTTTTTGTTTCTTTATGCTTGTTGGATATGCCTGTTCTCAAAATTGAAATGATGACAGACCATTTTGTGGGTGCCATTTGTTAGCTGACATTTCTTCTATGGAGTTATTTTATGAAAGCTTCCTCAGAATTTAAGATTTTTGCTTCTCTCCATTTGTTTTCCCCGGGGGGTGGGTGTTGATTAGGCATGAACCTGAGAAATAATTTTTTTAGATGATTTATGACTTTCGTATGAAAGAGTCTTAAACAATGAGTTGTTTCATCTCCTTATTGTATAAATTCAAATTAGTATTATTTATATCTCTTTAAAAATATAATTAGAATTATTTATATCTCAAAAAAAAAAAGTATTATTTATAGTTATGTTCTGTTTCTATGTATGCCATCAGGCAGATGGCATCTTTGTTTAATTTTATCATGTTTTTTTATACGCAACATTATTCCACCATTCCCTTTCTTCTGCTTTCTTTAAATCTTGTTCTTTGGATAACATGGACTTATAGCAATTGGATAAGGAGAAAATAACAATTCTCAGCGTGGTATTACGTATTTGGTTTGCTTACTTATGTAAGGATTTCGGCTTCATTTGCTTAGTTGCTGTATTTCTATTTCAGTATTGAGACTATAACTCTGGGGGATAAAAGGATAGGGATCAAAACTAGTGTACTAGAGGAGAAAGCTACGGCATGCAATATGCTATGCTGCTATGCAGATGAATTGAAGGAGGGGTTTTATCCATGGATTGATCAGGTTGGTTGATGATTGATGCAACTGTATTTTTATTTTCCTTCTCGAAAACATTTTTTTTTTTTCCTGATCAACTGAGTTCATAAAATGTGTAGGTTGCTCCTACTTTAGTTCCACTTCTCAAATTTTATTTCCATGAAGAAGTTAGGAAGGCTGCTGTTTCAGGTATTATAGTTTTATTATAAGCTTGTAGACCATTTTATCTTGTACAAGTTTCTTCGATTTTCTTGGCTTTATATTTAACAACCATTTTTTATTTTTAGCCATGCCGGAGCTATTGCGTTCAGCTAAATTAGCAGTGGAAATGGGGCAAGCGCAAGGTCGGAATGAGTCATATATTAAGCAGTTGTCTGACTACATAATACCTGCTTTGGTGGAAGCTTTACACAAGGTCATATTATAGTTTGTATTCATTTTTGTTCTCACTTTGTACTGCTTTCTTACATATTTCTCTATCCAGTGCTTATTTTTGAGGTATTGATGTGTCCTCTGACTTTCCATTGGTGTTTCAGGAACCTGAGACAGAAATTTGTGCAAGCATGCTGGATGCTTTGAATGAATGCATTCAGGTTTGTGATTTTGTTGGATTTACCGAATCCCGAAATATATATGTGGTGCATACTTGTTTTCATTCTTTTTGTTCCCCCTCCCCCAACTCTCTCTCTCTCTCTCTCTCTCTCTCTCTCTCTCTCTCTCTCTCTCTCTCTCTCTCTCTCTCTTTTTTTTTTTTTTTTAAATACTGCAAGAAAACCAGACTCGTATCAGAATTTGATGATATGAAATAGATGGAGTATGTGGGGCTGGTTGACTGAAGAAATTGGATTTTAGAAAGTAACAGCTTCATGACTGACTGATGGGGGTATAGGGTTAGGGATGTTGATTACCATTTAAAAGGTAAAATTATAAGTTTTCTGAGTGCTGGAATGAACTACATTTGGGGCAGGATTTTGGATCTGACTAGGAGAATCGCTGAATAAAATTAAGATTACATAAGGATGTAATAACATCAAATGCAAAAGTAGAATTCATTTAGCGAAAGAGTGAATTTATATAGAAAAAAAGGGGGGGGGAGAAAAATATTTTCCCGTTTTTGAAAAATGAATTGATGTATTTGATTTTATAATTCAAATGACTTTTTTTTTTTCTCTGGGTCAGCCCATTCCACAGCCAATGAAGAAGAAGAAGAGTTTAATAAGCCTATGTTAGGCTGAAATGTTTAGTGCTTCCAAAATTATGTTTTTAATAGTCAAGTTTCGGTTTGATAATATCTGTTTTAATTTGCTATCTGAGAGCTGAATTTTTGGAAATTCCAATGAAATAATATGACACTTTACAATCTGGGAGAAAAAAAAGATGGTAGATGATTTAGATAGAGAGGTTCAACCAAAGTCATACGGCTGCTGAATCTATCCTTCACACCTGGGGGACCTTGGATGCATCATACTATGAAGAGATTTGGAGGGAAAATCACATGCACATCATACAACCACAACAACAAAACGTTTTCCCAACACACATTCACATCATAGTAGCAGAAAATATTCATTAATTTATGTGAAAATGAGCTTATCCAGATAACTTATATGAAAATGATGTATATGAGATATTAATTTACACTTCACTCGGTTAGACTCCTTATTTGACTTGAGTTGCTGAACAGATTAATGGTGCACAGATTCTTACCCTGCTGGTACTTTGGTTGTACTATGCAAATTGTGTCTGAGTCATGTTACCTTGGCTTTCTTAGATGGGTTTAACTGAAAAAAACTGGTAATAATTTCTGTGGAATACTGCGTCTATCATTATTTCTTAAAAATTGTTAAACTATCAAGTAGATTCTGATCCTCACTATAGCACCAGTGAATTCATGAACCGTTTTCCTGAGATTGCATCATGTTCTCATGTTCCACTAGCTCGTTCGAAAAGAAGCCATTATATCACTTATGACTAAATTCTTATCCTCTCTTTCAGATATCTGGACTACTTCTGGATGAAAGCCAGGTGAGATGCATAGTTGACGAAATAAAGCAAGTAATAACAGCTAGTTCAACTAGAAAAACAGAAAGAGCAGAGAGGGCCAAAGCAGAGGACTTCGATGCAGAGGAAGGGGAGTTGCTTAAAGAAGAAAATGAGCAAGAAGAAGAAGTCTTTGACCAAGTGCGTTTCCAAATTACTTTGTTAATGGATATTTTAATATCCAAGTTTGTTTCCACATTGACTTATGTTACTTCTCATTTAGGTTGGTGATTGCTTGGGCACATTGATCAAAACATTCAAAGCCTCTTTCTTACCTTTCTTCGATGAGCTTTCATCATATATAACACCTATGTGGGTGAGTGATTACATGACTCCATTTATTCTTCTAATCTGCAAATATTTTCTTATAAATTTAAGCTGATTTAGCTGTTGGGTCATTAGTAAGCAATTTAGTTGTTTTAGTAATTGTTGCCTGCAGTGTTAGCTGAAAATCCCCAAGGTTGAAGATTTCGGTTTTGATTAGGATTTCAACCTTGGCCTGGCACTGAAATATTGTCCATTTCGGTGAAAAAAATTGAAACATCCTCAATTGACATGCCAGTTCGATTCAACAAGTGTCGAAACCATCAAATTTTGAACCATGGCATCCCTCTGTAGTACAATTGTATGATGCAGTAACGATGGCATCTATGACCATGTAATATCACTTTAGAGGGAAGATACGCCTTTCTGTTGTAGCCATTTCCAATTGGAGTGCTAATTTGCACTCTGATAAGTATGTCACTTTTAATTTTGGCTTTATTGTTGAACATACTATTAGTACTACCACTGCCACTATTAGTAATTTAATTTTGGTAAGACTCATTGATGAGAGATTACAAGTTTGCTTTACAAGTCCTGCTGTCAGCCATAAATCTTGAAGTGGAATGAGAAAAGCAAGTACAGCATCCACATATAGTAGAATTGGCTTGTTTTCATATTCAGCAATGGATGACAATGTTAAGTAATAGTTTATTTTTGTCCATCTCAATAAAGTCCCAGTGTTTCTCTCCTCTCAGACGGTTTAAAAAATTGAGTGGCAACATTTGGCAAACAAGCTATAACCAACTCAAGCAAGCACTTGGTTGGTACCAATTTTATCCACAAAGAAACAAAAGAAATGAAGGAATTCCAATTTTGTCAAGTTTTAGTCCATTAGTATCAATGTGAAAATCTGTGTATTATTCACCTCCCCAAAAAAAATGTGTATAGGTAGTTATGGATTCCTGACATGCTCTGCTCACGGGTACATGTGAGAGATAACCCTTCATCTATGTAACCAAGTATTTACCCTTAGGTTTTCTTGTGTGCAGTATGTGGCTGTGCACATGCAGGCAGCAGCTTCTTTTTTAATCCTTTTTTTTTTTGTTGGGTGGGGTTGGGGGGGTTGTCTGGGTAAAGCCTGTTAAGATTTCTCTAGGAAGTTGTAGTTATCTGCACTTAGAGAGAAGAAAGCTCACTGCGGCTGCCTCAAAGCCCACGCTGGCAACACTCAAAATCAAACTCAATATCCCATTCTGTATTTTTACATTGGGTTGCTTATAGTGCTTCCCCAAACTCTAAAACTGAAATAGAAGCAAAATCAAATCCTATCTCCTAGTTGCTACTAACGTATCCAACTTCCAACCAAAGTAAAACAGAATAAAATAACAGAAAATATTACAATTTCAACCCAAGTTAATGTTTTAATAGCCTACAGACAAAAATCAGATTTGGACCTGGTTCTCGGTCTTGGCTTTCAAATCAGCTCAGGCCGGTCCACAGAAGCGCTACTGCGTCTGTTTGCTGATTCTTCAAATGATTGGAGTTGTTTAACCTGGTTTTATTTGTTTTGAAAATGTGAAAGTCTCATCTTCAAGACCTTATTCCTGTTTGTCCATTTTTTATAGAGATTTTCGCAGAATGTTACCTCATTCATTGGTTGCCTGATTTTCTTTCTGGGACTTGGTGTGATAACGTTGTTGATCTTGAATGTCTGCAATGATATATTTATCTTGGAGACGCCTATCTCTGTTGCCCATTCTTGCATTCTGTTTGTCTTGTTAGACTTTGTTCTCAAAAAAATAATTGGTTGTCTTTAGAAATTTGCACCAGTTATGCTTTATTCAGTTGAATGAGCCTTTTAGTAGTAGTTTTGTTGTCAGCTTTGGATATCTTAAGGAGTTCAAATTTACCTTGCAAATTCTGAATATCTGTCGCTAAATTTTGCATTTTGAATAAAATGCTTTTCGATACAGGGCAAGGACAAAACAGCTGAGGAAAGAAGGATTGCCATTTGCATATTTGATGACGTTGCAGAGCAATGCCGAGAAGCAGCTTTGAAGTATGCATTCTCTGCAAAATATTTCAGCTTAAATTCATTTTTTAGCTCTTTTTTTTTTTTTGCATTATATTCATTCTCAGTATTGATGGAACAGGTATTATGATACTTACCTTCCTTTCCTATTGGAAGCCTGCAATGACGAGAACCCAGATGTTCGTCAGGTTTGTGTTTTGACCAGCACCTATGTTGCTTCTGATTCTTCGTAAGTTCAATTGTTCCCTTTCTTTTTCCCCCTGCTTAAGCTAAATTTTATCTCTCATTCTCCATTTTGGTTGGGGGTTGGGGGATTTTTCTTCACTTTTTATTTACAGGCAGCTGTATATGGCATTGGTGTTTGTGCGGAGTTTGGTGGATCCGCATTCAGACCTCTTGTTGGAGGTACCTCTTATTCTTTTTGCATGTCTTCAAAAGTTAGGCCCCTTTTTGGTTGTTATGTAATTTTGTGACTTTATATTCTGTGTATGAGGACTTTGTTCTACTTGGCATTGCAGAGGCTCTTTCCAGGCTAAATGTTGTGATAAGGCATCCTAATGCACTCCATTCGGATAATGTGATGGCGTATGACAATGCTGTTTCAGCTCTTGGGAAAATATGCCAGTACCATCGTGATAGTATTGATGGTGCTCAGGTACTTTCATCTTTCTGTTTGATATATCTAGTTTTGATTTTTGTGGCATTAATTTCTGTTTTGAAACCTCTGGCTATAGCATTATGAATTAGTATTTTTCCTTAACCATCTATTTTGTTTAACATTACAAAAGTCTTTGGCTAGCCATTATTATTATTAAAGTAAATGCCTTTTTTTTTTTTTTTTGTCACTCATTTATGTTTTATGGCAGGTTGTTCCTGCTTGGTTGAGCTGCTTGCCAATAAAAAGTGATTTGATTGAGGCCAAAGTTGTTCATGAACAGCTTTGCTCAATGGTTGAAAGGTAATAATCTATATCATAGAGCATATTGAAGTATGATTTTATTCCATGCTTCTGCCTTATACTGTTATACCTAGTTGTACAGTCAATTTTTTCTTTAGATGTGCTTTCTCAGCACGTTCAAATTCAAGTTGGATATTCATGTTTATTTACAGGTCTGATAGGGAACTTTTGGGCCCGAACAATCAATATCTTCCTAAGATTGTTGCAGTCTTTGCCGAGGTATGTTTATTTATTATTGGGGTACCTCCACCATGCCTGTCGTCGTTTCCCATTCCATCATGTTCCCACATTTTTGGCCACGTGGATAAATGATTTGGCACTCTGACCCCGTTGGATAGACTTTGGACCACCTTGACCGGACACCTATCAAGTTTGGTGGCCTAACATAGCCATATGGCTCACAATGTGCGGGGTTTGTCCCTTGATTTTCATCTGGCTACTGTCAAGTTCACGTTTCTTGACTAGATTTCTCAATCTCATTTAAACCTTAACTATAACAAGTGTGCTTCACATTGATTTGAAAGTTAGACCATGAATAGATGCTGGCTGGCATTAACAACATGTCCACCAAATTTGAGGCCCACCTGAGCTGTCACATGGCAGTAGTCATGGGTGTGAAAAGCCTTGTGGAAGCGGTCATGATGGCATTCCACCCCCTTGTTTATTTGGTTCTTATTGGCTGCCAATAATATGTCCACCACCCTTTTCCTCCCGTTCCCTCTGAAGAAAAACCTGTAATGGTGTGCCACCTGTTTATCTGCCCAGTAGTCTTGGTATGGCTTTTTCCTTGTAATAGACAAACCATTGCACTATTAATAAATTTGCTTTGGTCGAAATAATAAAATGTGGTTCTTGAGATTATGATGCAATTTGTTAATGTTTGATGGGTTTTATATGTATGAAAGTGCTACTAGTGCTACTCTGTTTATGGAGAGATGTTAGGAAATGTGAAATGAAAAATCCTTGCTTTCTCCTCGTCTCTTTTTCAGACTTTGACATGACAAATTTAAAAAGGCATGTGGTCTGTAGTAGTCCACTTTTGGACCTCAGGACCTGGTCCCAGGTTTCAGGTATTGGAGTTGGATTGGCTGGATTAGCCAATCTGATCTGATCTCCCCAGTCCACTAAGACAACGCCCATACCCAAGGGGAACTCACCTGCCATTCAGCCCGTCTGTTTCTTATAAACTACTAGTGTCAGTCAAGATTGGGTTGGACTGAGCTAGGTTTCAAGTATTATGTATTCATTGTGATGATTGGATGTTTTGTGTAGGTTCTATGTGCAGGCAAGGATTTTGCTACAGAGCAAACCGCCAGCCGAATGATCAATCTTTTAAGGCAGCTACAGCAGACTTTACCGCCTTCTACTCTAGCATCAACTTTGTCATCCTTGCAGCCTCAGCAACAGCTTGCATTGCAATCCATCCTCTCATCATAGTTCTTGGGTATTTGTGTGGGACTTCTCATTGTTCCTTTTGGAGAATTGCTGCTTCCAGTTTGTTTTGTGTCTATTAATGTTCATTACCCATTCTTTCCATGATGTGTTCTCCATCGTTCCTTTGGCTTGGGAGCTTCTGACAATGCCAGATGTTTTTTGTCAGTTGAGGATGAAAGTCTTGCGGGTGGAAGAAAAATGTTGTGTAGATTGTGTATATTACTCTAGCATTTATTTATTGTCCGGTTTTGTCCTGTGTCCTGTCCGGAGGATGGAGGGGGGAAAAAAGATATGGCTGGTTGTCATTGAGGGTGTCTTTTGGTTGCGGGGTTGAGGATTGCTGTGATGAGGCAATTCTTGTTGCAGTTTTGGTGATCTTTAATATATTTTAATTTTTTTTAGCCAATCTATTCTTTCTTTGTGCAATTGTGAGGAACCTTGATAATATGTGAGCTTGCTATTATGAATCTTCTCAATGATCGTTCACTAATAATAGAGCAATCTTGTCCCAGATGTTTGTGGCGTGGGGGGTGGTCGGCAATATAATGCTGCCAAATACCCTTTTCACTGCAAGATAAGTAGAGAACGAATTGAAGATTTCTCAGATTGTCACTATTGTTTAGAAGGAATGAAATTGCAGTTGGTACCGTGGAGGGCCTTTTATTGCTTGAAAGGCTTGACAGCATTAAAGAAACGTTTGGAGTTGTCTTTCTGCCGTGAATTTTGAGGTTTAGTTTGATGGAAATGTTTAGATTTAAGACTCACTGCTGAGTTCCAATTTCCAACCATTTTAAGTATTGGGTTTGCATATTCTCTTGTTACCAAAAACCAAAAAAAAGAAAAAAAAAGGTTTGCATATTCTCTTTAGCCTGTCTGATTGCAAGGGAGACGAAGAGAAGGAAAGTTAAAATTAAATCAATCTAAAGTGAATTTTGTAACCATATGTTAACAGGACGGTGTAATTAATTCTGAAATATATTAAATTTCAGGTTATAACCTTAGATTAAAACAAGTTTTTTGTTTTTTGGTAAACCTTCCTTTTGAACAATGACAGGAGAAGTATATTTTACACAAGATCAATGTAGGAGTAGGACAGTTAAATGAAAATAGATTTGATCAACTATGGAGCTCCTTGTTGAAAATCTGCTTGAAATGGCTCCTAATGAATTTTTATGACCATCAACTCATCAAGGTTGTTTTGGTCATGGGAGTCCTCTTGAAGGTTGCAGCATCTTCCACAAAACCTGAACTTTGATGGGTAATCTAGGGTAGACAAATTCTAAATTGGTACTATGGGGAATGAGAATTGAGAATCCGGGGAAAAATCCTTTTATTCTCTCTCTCTCTCTCTCTCTCTCTCTCTCTCTCTCTCTCTCTCTCTCTCTCTCTCACTTGGATGACTATTATTTGAATTATTTCATCTCATCGATTCAATAGTAGCCTGCCTTCACGGGTGGTTTTCTTATTAATTTATTTATTTATGTTCTTTTTCATTCATATTTTGCGTTAGTGTAACTTATCATCATAGAAAAGGCGATCATTACTGAAATGAAGTTGACAAATCTTATATCTCAATTATCCAAAATACCCTACCTCCCTTATCATACGGAGGACGAATCAAAGGATGATGACAGTTCCATGTAACCGGTGCATGCATGACCCTGAAGATACAAATAAAAATAGATGTGTGGCCAAGCACAATTGAGAATTGCATAAGAGGGGACCCCACCCTGAGCAAGCTCTTAGGTTGTTTTGGTGAAGATGTGCAAGTATGTTATCAGGGATATTTGTCCATTTATTTGGGGACCTTGACCTAAATCATTTATATTAGTGTCTTAAATAGTTTTCAAATATCAATAATACAAAACAGATATTTTTTTATTAGAGTTAATACAGGTCCACTTATCCTTAGATTCTTTCACAGGAATTGGTCCTGCTTGACATAAATCATGGAAACCCACTTTTTTCTTTTCTTTTTTTTTTTTCTCCTCCAATAAAAATGAAGATTGTAAAAGATCCATATTTGGGTAGCATTGAAATGAGACCCATAGAAATGCCTTACCAAAACAGGTATTTATATAATTATATATCTTTTCCATTTCACAAAAAACCTAAAACCATTAGAACATTATACATTTTTTTTTTTTTTTTTAATCTTTTTGCATTAGTGAAAGAGACATTTTGCCTTGCAATTGTATTTTAATCAAACGAAGCCTGCACGATAACAGATTCTCTCCTCTGGTCATTTACCATCAAACCATATGTTTTGGCCCTTCTGGGTCCCATTTCAATGGATACCCAGTGAGCTTCCACGTGGCAACTCTTCGTGCCTTCACGCCTTCTCTGTTGGAGTTGACCAAGAGAGGGAGAGAGATTCTAGGCCCCAAAATGACTAGCTTCATAAAATTATACACTTAAGATGATGAGAAGGTCCACCATGAATAAGACTGAATAAATTTTCAAATTTTTCTTCGAGAGTGCCCTTTTTTTTTTTTTTTTTTTTTTGAATGAATAAAATTCAATAGACACAAAAGAATACAATGAGACCCAAGAAGAAGGGGGAGCCAAAGAAACAAGGAGAAGAAAAAAGACATCATACCTATTTCTAGGAGATTCAAAGTAGGAGCTAGTCTGAAAATCGAGCTTGCTTTTAATTTCAAAAAAATAGGGAGTTGCAGAATTGTAGAAATGTTCTTGACTTCCTAGACCATCTTCTCAAGTTTCATTTTATCAAAACATGACAGATGACTACGCAAAACACAAAGTTACCCATGTCCCTTATGCTTTGATAATTAGCTTTGTATCATTTATAAACAATCAATTCAATCCCTCTCATGTTGTCAGTCTGTGGTGATCACAGAAAATTGATCCTATGGAATCCGCTAAAATTAATCTGAATTAAGCATTTTTGTGATGGTCATGAGACTACTAAGGAGCAACATCATAATCTGATTTGAGTTTCTGAAACCCTTAAAATCATGGCATAAGGGCAAAAGAGACATTTGCCAAGAGAGGGAACTGACATGTTTGGCATAAAAGAAAATCCATTTTTGAGATACCATTCACAATAGAATAAGAGGATAAGCCCCATAAAGACCTTAATATAATATTGTCTAACTATTTTGTGGGAACTCATATATAGTCATCCTTAAGAACACATAAATCCAATTGACAGCCAGAGGAGGAGATGAGGATTGGCTCTCCACTACCATGAACCTAGAGAAGCTCATCATCCTTTGTTTGTTTTCCTTGTTTTAAATCAAACCCATTCCTCTCTTTTTAGTTTTCAGTCATCATCTTCTAAACTGATCTCAAAAATGGAACTTCAATTCCAACCACAGCAGCAACTGCATCAACAAGGAGAGCTTTCTGTTAATAAAGGAAACAAAATCAAGGGGAGAGGAAAGACCAGTGGCAACAAGAAGTTTGTTGGAGTAAGACAAAGACCTTCTGGGAGATGGGTAGCAGAGATCAAGGACACTACACAGAAGATAAGGATGTGGCTTGGCACATTCGAGACCGCGGAAGAAGCTGCTCGAGCATACGATGAGGCCGCCTGCCTTCTTCGGGGATCCAATACTCGCACCAATTTCATCACCCAGGTCTCCTCCAATTCCCCTCTCGCATCCCGAATTAGGAACCTCCTTAATCATAAGAAAGGTCTAAACCAGCAGGTTAATAATACCTCCTACAGTACTAACAACAATACCACTACCACCTTCACAACTACACCACCTTGTACTAATAGTACTGGGACTATTATTAGTACTAATAGCAGCAGTATCAATGATGGTTGCGTCTCTTATGAGAAGATTCAGGGGAAGCAGATATCTGATGATGCATATAGACCAGATTTAAGCAATTGTAGCAAACACTTTGATCTGGGTTCTTCACAGTCTGAACTCTCATGCATATTTAGTCCAGCATTTGATCGGTATCCAGTGACCCAAGGAGGGTTGGAATTGCCAAAAAATGTTGGCTTTCCTGAGACACAGGAATCAAACATTATGGACTTGGAAAGGATGAGAGTAGAGAGACAGATATCTACATCACTCCATGCAATGAATGGGGGGGTGCAAGAATACTTGGGTACTGTTCATGATTCAACTGACGCTTTCTGGGATCTCCCCCCTCTCTGTCAGTTGTTCTGTTCAATTTGATCCTTGGTTATCTCTCTCTCTCTCTCTCTCTCTCTCTCTCTCTCTCTCTCTCTCTCTCTCTCTCTTTATGCTTCTTAACGAGGAACTTGTAATGTTGCATGGTTTTGTATTGGATGCAGAAGTTCCAACGAAAAAGGGATCTTCAAGGTAAAATGAACTGTGAAATTTCCTTGTGGTTAGTTCTTACCATTTTAACATTTCTTGTGCAAGAATTATTCAAAATATTTCACTCTCATCAATCAGGAGAATCCTCTGATCACTCAACTACTCAGCAACATAACATTATTTAAAGCAACTACTATGTCTATCTGTTTTCTAATTTCTCCATTATTTTTTGTTAAAGAAAAGGTTTAAGATACTTCCCATATAACATAACTCGGGTATGATCTCATGGGTTGGGTGGGGGAGAGCCCTTAACACTTTTTAGTTAATCACTGATATATGGATGGTCACTATAATTTAGAGGTCATCACAGGGGGAGTAAGCTAAGGAGGTATCATCAAAAACTAAAGGAATGAGAAGCAATACCCAGGGAGTTAATGAAATATTTTATACATAGACATAATGAGCAATATTGAGTTCTAAGTGGTTTCTAGTGTATCTGATTCACTTCTGCAACTCTTCATTGTATGAATTTTTCAGAGAACAAGTGGTTCATGTAGAGACAGGAAGGCATACTCTCTGGATTTTCTTTGTTGCCCTGTACGTAAATTGGTTCGATTCCTGATCAAAACGAATCAGTCACAGATGCCCTTGTAATTTTATTTTTTTTCATTATAAGAAAAAAAATATTTATTTTATATCGGCCGATCCCTATCAACCAAACATCAGTCACAGATCATATACGAATCAGTCGATGTCGATTCCTAAATGTGTGAATGGAAGCAAGGATCAAAGGTCCAAGAGCAGATCGGGTTCACGTACCAAAATGTATGAGAATGACCCTGATTCGAATATAGCATCAATTTTCTCTCTTTATTTAATAGATTCTAAATCTACGGAACAGGACACGTAAGAGAACATTCTACTAAGTGAATCTGATCCGTTCACCACTGAATCATCCAAGAAATGCCTTTGAAACGATTAGTGGGAACACAACAGATAAAATTGGGCAGCTGCCTGGGTTGTTGCAGGAACTTTCGTGGAACGAGACCAGGTAGGTAGCAACAAAATTTCTTGGAAACTGATCTCAGGGTCTACCCCACATAGGCGGCAACGTCGATGTTCAAGGGAAATAGAGGTGTTCTTTCTCCGTAGCCTTCCAAGAGATTTCCCGGATTCTTCGACCCACCCAAATCCAAAAGAAATTGTGGCACCAGGAGTGGTTTTTGATTCCAGAAATTACAACTTACAAGTCTATATAAGCTCAAATCCAATCCAATCCTGAAAACCCCAGAAAGACCCAAAGGAAGAAGGCTTTAATTTGTACAATTGGGTTAAAGATGCTGCTCAAAAATCAGGCACGAGATCGTGTTGGCGGAGGAGCCACTGGGACTTCTTCAGCTTCTGTGAAGTACCTGCAGAATTCTTCTTGTAAGCCCCTTCCTACTCCTCCTCCTCCTTCTTCTCCTCCTCCTCTTTCTTCTTCTTCTTCTCCTCCTCCTCCTCCTCCTCTTCCTCTTCCTCCTCCTGCTCCTCTTCTTCATTATCCTCCTCCCCAACACTCTATTTCTTCCTTGCTTCCTTCAACAGCATCTGAAACTACTACTGATGGTCCCAAACAAAAAATTCAGACGGTTACAAAAGGTAGTCAAAGCAATAAGAATTCAGGGAGAATCAAAATTGGAAATATCAGCAACCAATTTAATCCAGCTACCATGGGCGCTAAAACACAGCCATTCCGCTCTCTTGACTTTCAGTGCGTTGAAGATGGTGGTACTCAGATTAATGAAAACACTGGGGATATTGAAATAGGGAATTGGGGTTGAAGGCAAGCTGGCTTCAAGCTCTGAAATTCTCAGATATCTTTCATTCGGAGAATGTAAAATAAATTTGTGTTCATGTACTTTTTTTTTTTTTTCGATTAGTCTGTAAAAGATTAATCTGTTTGTAAGTTACTAGCTTTATAATTGGATTTGGGGCTTTCTTCCATATCTCATCAAATCAATGAGAGCGATCGATTCTAAAATCTGGTGTTAGATCCCTCCAGAAAATGTATAGAACAGAAGCTATAAAAAATCCAATGCCAACCCACGAAACTATTCATTGCATATTGAAGAAACTCGATAAGAACAGGCGTGGCAGGGCAGGGGGAAAAACAATGATTGTTGGCTTCCTTCCCGATCCTGCAGTTGATGCTAAAATCTGATTGTAAAATTTACCTGATTATTCTTTTCTATGTTTTTTTT